>NC_053490.1:20469751-20729751 GCF_905171775.1 Rana temporaria | reverse complement strand
GTGGTGTACATCTTCTTTTTTTTCTGTGAAATAAAAAAAAAACATAAAATAATAACGAGGAGGTGTGTTTTTGGGCGCAAGCACAGGTCCAAGATGGAGCTGATAGGAGCTAAAGAATATATTAGAAAATCAAAGAATATAATATTTTAGAGTAAAAAAGAACAGAATAGAAAAAATTGAATAGAGAAAAAAAAAAGGGACAGAATAGAAAAAAAATGGAACAGATAAAAAGGGACAGAATAGAATATAAAACAAAATAGAATAGAAAAAGAACAAAATTAACTAAAATATAATAGAAAATAAAGAAATAGGAAAGAATATATTAGAAAATCAAAGAATAGAATATAATAGAGTAAAAAAGAACAGACTAGAAAAAATTGAATAGAAAAAAAGACAGAATAGAAAATTAAAGAGTAGAGTAAAACAGAACAAAAAAGAATAGAAAATCAAAGAACAGAATAAAGTAAAATAGAAAATAAAGAAATATGAAAGAATATAATAGAAAATCAAAGAATATAATAGAGTAAAAAAGAACAGACTAGAAAAAATTAAATGGAAAAAAAAGGAACAGAATAGAAAACAATGGAACAGATAAAAAGGGACAGAATAGAATATAAAACAAAATAGAATAGAAAAAGAACAGAATAAACTAAAATATAATAGAAAATAAAGAAATAGGAAAGAATATATTAGAAAATCAAAGAATAGAATATAATAGAGTAAAAAAGAACAGACTAGAAAAAATTGAATAGGAAAAAAAAGGGACAGAATAGAAAAAAATGGAACAGATAAAAAGGGACAGAATAGAATATAAAACAAAATAGAATAGAAAAAAAACAGAATAAAATAAATATAAAAGAAAATAAAGAAATAGGAAAGAATATATTAGATAATCAAAGAATAGAATATAATAGAGTAAAGAACAGACTAGAAAAAATTGAATAGGAAAAAAAAGGGACAGAATAGAAAAAAATGGAACAGATAAAAAGGGACAGAATAGAATATAAAACAAAATAGAATAGAAAAAGAACAGAATAAAATAAATATAAAAGAAAATAAAGAAATAGGAAAGAATATATTAGAAAATCAAAGAATAGAATATAATAGAGTAAAAAAGAACAGACTAGAACAAATTAAATAGAAAAAAAAAGGACAGAATAGAAAATTAAAGAGTAGAGTAAAACAGAACAAAAAAGAATAGAAAATCAAAGAACAGAATCAGGTAAAATAGAAAATAAAGAAATACAAAAGAATAGAATAGAAAATCAAAGAATATAATAGAGTAAAAAAGAGCAGACTAGAAAAAATTAAATAGAAAAAAAAGGACAGAATAGAAAATTAAAGAGTAGAGTAAAACAGAACAAAAAAGAATAGAAAATCAAAGAACAGAATAAAGTAAAATAGAATAGAAAATAAAGAAATAGGAAAGAATATAATAGAAAATCAAAGAATAGAGTAACAAAAAACAGAATGGAAAAAATTAAATAGAAAAAAAGGGACAGAATAGAAAATTAAAGAGTAGGAAAGAACATAATAGAAAATCAAAGAATAGAATATAATAGAGTAAAAAAGAACAGAATAGAAATTAAAAGAATAGAAAAAAAGGGACAGTATAGAAAATTAAAGTATAGAGTAAAACAGAACAAAAAAGAATAGAACATCAAAGAACAGAATAAAGTAAAATAGAATAGAAAATAAAGAAATAGGAAATAATATAATAGAAAATCAAACAATAGAATTTAATAGAGTAAAAAAGAACAGAATGGAAAATAAAAGAATAGAAAAAAGGCACAGTATAGAAAATTAAAGAGTAGAGTAAAACAGAACAAAATAGAATAGAGAATAAAAGAACAGAATAAAGTAAAATAGAAAATAAAATAAAGGAATCGGATAGAATAAAAAATAAAACAGAATTAAAAAAAATATTCTGAAATTCAAACTTAGAATAGAATAAATTTGCATTTGAATAGAATCAAACAGAATAGAAAAGAATAGAATATAGCATAATCATAAATTCGAATAGAATACATTTGAATATAAAAGAATAGAATACATTTGAAAAGAATAGAATAGAAAGAATATAGCCATCTTCCGAAATTCTAATTTGGAATAGAATACATTTGAATTAGAATGGAATTTGAGAAAACTCATATGGATTTGAATTCCAATGTACAGTGTGATCAATGATAGAGAGGAGAGGAGACTGAGGCAATGCTTCTTCCTGCCTGCAGCAAACTGATGACCTCATCTCAGCCTAGTCGTAGGTCCGTGCCGAGTAAAATGTATGATTCTCTTTTTATTGTCCCACAAAAAAGACAAATACCAGGCCCATTGCCCATCCCCCCCCCAGCCTGTGAGGGGAGGGGGGTGAGGTCATTGTCTATTTTTCTGGTGATCTCACCTCCTTGATAACCTGCGAGAGAATTCTACAAGACATGAAGATCGGGGGGATTAATATTCCTTCTCCCCGTCCTCACCCGAGCTGACAGGACCCGACAGGTCCGACCATCAATACCTCATCTTTGTGTTTCCATGAATATCTCAGCATGTGTTTATAGGATGACAGGAAAGGTTGTTTCCCCGCTGCAGGAACTCCGTCTAATAATTCTCATTGGAAGGTTTCTGTTCAAATAAAACTTCCCTTTAAAGCCGAGGTCTCCAAACTGCGGCCCGGGGGCCGGATCCAGCCCACTGCAAGATTTTATGTTTCCTTCTGATGTAAGGGGGACTCTGTAAGTGGGGGGGTCTCTGATGTAGGCGAGACCCTGATGAGGACACTGATGTAAGGGGAGACACTGATAGGGACTCTAATGTAAGGGGAGACTCTGATGTAAGGGGGGCCCTTGTGTAAGGGGGGCCCTGGTGTAAGGGGAGACTCTGATGTAAGGGGGGCCCTTGTGTAAGGGGAGACTCTGATGTAAGGGGAGACTCTGATGTAAGGGGGCCCTTGTGTAAGGGGATACTCTGATGTAAGGGGGGCCCTGGTGTAAGGGGAGACTCTGATGTAGGGGGGCCCTGGTGTAAGGGGAGACTGATGTAAGGGGGGCCCTGGTGTAAGGGGAGACTCTGATATAAGGGGGGCCCTTGTGTAAGGGGAGACTCTGATGTAAGGGGAGACTCTGATGTAAGGGGGGCCCTGGTGTAAGGGGAGACTCTGGTGTAAGGGGAGATTCTGATGTAAGGGGGGCCCTGGTGTAAGGGGAGACTCTGTAAGGGGGGCCAGGGTGTAAGGGGAGACTCTGATGTAAGGGGGGCCCTGGTGTAAGGGGAGACTCTGATATAAAGGGGGCCCTGGTGTAAGGGGAGACTCTGATGTAAGGGGGCCCTGGTGTAAGGGGAGACTCTGATGTAAGGGGGGCCCTGGTGTAAGGGGAGACTCTGATGTAAGGGGGGCCCTGGTGTAAGGGGAGACTCTGGTGTAAGGGGGGCCCTGGTGTAAGGGGAGACTCTGATGTAAGGGGGGCCCTGGTGTAAGGGGAGACTCTGATGTAAGGGGGGCCCTTGTGTAAGGGGAGACTCTGATGTAAGGGGAGACTCTGATGTAAGGGGGGCCCTTGTGTAAGGGGAGACTCTGATGTAAGGGGTGACTCTGATGTAAGGGGGGCCCTTGTGTAAGGGGAGACTCTGATGTAAGGGGAGACTCTGATGTAAGGGGGGCCCTTGTGTAAGGGTAGACTCTGATGTAGGGGGGCCCTGGTGTAAGGGGAGACTCTGATGTAAGGGGGGCCCTGGTGTAAGGGGAGACTCTGATATAAGGGGGCCCTGGTGTAAGGGGAGACTCTGGTGTAAGGGGGGCCCTTGTGTAAGGGGAGACTCTGATGTAAGGGGGGCCCTGGTGTAAGGGGAGACTCTGATGTAAGGGGGGCCCTGGTGTAAGGGGAGACTCTGATGTAAGGGGGGCCCTTGTGTAAGGGGAGACTCTGATGTAAAGGGGGCCCTTGTGTAAGGGGAGACTCTGATGTAAGGGGTGACTCTGATGTAAGGGGGGCCCTTGTGTAAGGGGAGACTCTGATGTAAGGGGAGACTCTGATGTAAGGGGGGCCCTGGTGTAAGGGGAGACTCTGATGTAAGGGGGCCCTGGTGTAAGGGGAGACTCAGATGTAAAGGGGGCCCTGGTGTAAGGGGAGACTCTGGTGTAAGGGGAGACTCTGATATAAGGGGGGCCCTGGTGTAAGGGGAGACTCTGATGTTAGGGGAGACTCTGATGTAAGGGGGGCCCTGGTGTAAGGGGAGACTCTGATGTAAGGGGGGCCCTTGTGTAAGGGGAGACTCTGGTGTAAGGGGAGATTCTGATGTAAGGGGGCCCTGGTGTAAGGGGAGACTCTGATGTAAGGGGGGCCCTGGTGTAAGGGGAGACTCTGATATAAGGGGGGCCCTGGTGTAAGGGGAGACTCTGGTGTAAGGGGGGCCCTTGTGTAAGGGGAGACTCTGATGTAAGGGGTTTTTGGAGTCACACAGGGGGAGAAGGGATTGGGGGGTGTTTGGGGGTCACACAGGGTGAGAAGGGATTGGGGGGTGTTTGGGGGTCACGCAGGGTGAGAAGGGATTGGGGGGTGTTTGGGGGTCACATAGGCTGAGAAGGGATTGGGGGGTGTTTGGGGTCACACAGGGTGAGAAGGGATTGGGGGGTGTTTGGGGTCACACAGGGTGAGAAGGGATTGGGGGGTGTTTGGGGGTCACGCAGGGTGAGAAGGGATTGGGGGGTGTTTGGAGTCACACAGGGTGAGAAGGGATTGGGGGGTGTTTGGGGGTCACACAGGGTGAGAAGGGATTGGGGGGGTGTTTGGGGGTCACACAGGGTGAGAAGGGATTGGGGGGGTGTTTGGGGGTCACACAGGGTGAGAAGAGATTGGGTGGTGTTTGGGGTCACACAGGGTGAGAAGGGATTGGGGGTGTTTGGGGGTCACGCAGGGTGAGAAGGGATTGGGGGGTGTTTGGAGTCACACAGGGTGAGAAGGGATTGGGGGGTGTTTGGGGTCACACAGGGCGAGAAGGGATTGGGGGTGTTTGGGGGTCACGCAGGGTGAGAAGGGATTGGGTTTTTTTTGGGGGTCACGCAGGGTGAGAAGGGATTGGGGGGTGTTTGGGGTCACACAGGGTGAGAAGGGATTGGGGGGTGTTTGGGGGTCACGCAGGGTGAGAAGGGATTGGGGGGTGTTTGGGGGTCACACAGGGTGAGAAGGGATTGGGGGGTGTTTGGGGGTCACACAGGGTGAGAAGGGATTGGGGGGTGTTTGGGGTCACACAGGGTGAGAAGGGATTGGGGGGGTGTTTGGGGGTCACACAGGGTGAGAAGAGATTGGGTGGTGTTTGGGGTCACACAGGGTGAGAAGGGTTTGGGGGTCACATAGGGTGAGAAGGGATTGGGGGGTGTTTGGGGTCACACAGGGGGAGAAGGGATTGGGGGGTGTTTGGGGTCACACGGGTGAGAAGGGATTGGGGGGTGTTTGGGGGTCACACAGGGTGAGAAGGGATTGGGGGGGTGTTTGGGGGTCACACAGGGTGAGAAGAGATTGGGGGGTGTTTGGGGGTCACGCAGGGTGAGAAGGGATTGGGGGGGTGTTTGGGGGTCACAGAGGGTGAGAAGGGATTGGGGGGTGTTTGGGGGTCACGCAGGGTGAGAAGGGATTGGGGGGTGTTTGGGGGTCACACAGGGTGAGAAGGGATTGGGGGGTGTTTGGGGGTCACACAGGGTGAGAAGGGATTGGGGGGTGTTTGGGGGTCACACAGGGTGAGAAGAGATTGGGTGGTGTTTGGGGTCACACAGGGTGAGAAGGGTTTGGGGGTCACATAGGGTGAGAAGGGATTGGGGGGTGTTTGGGGTCACACAGGGGGAGAAGGGATTGGGGGGGGTGTTTGGGGTCACACAGGGTGAGAAGGGATTGGGGGGTGTTTGGGGTCACACAGGGTGAGAAGGGATTGGGGAGTGTTTGGGGGTCACACAGGGTGAGAAGGGATTGGGGGGGGGTGTTTGGGGTCACGCAGGGTGAGAAGGGATTGGAGGAGTGTTTGGGGTCATGCAGGGTGAGAAGGGATTGGGGGGTGTTTGGGGTCACACAGGGTGAGAAGGGATTGGGGGTGTTTGGGGTGAGAAGGGTTTGGGGGTCACACAGGGTGAGAAGGGATTGGGGGGTGTTTGGGGGTCACACAGGGTGAGAAGGGATTGGGGGGTGTTTGGGGTCACACAGGGTGAGAAGGGATTGGGGGGTGTTTGGGGGTCACACAGGATGAGAAGGGATTGGGGGGTGTTTGGGGGTCACACAGGGTGAGAAGGGATTGGGGGGGTGTTTGGGGGTCACACAGGGTGAGAAGAGATTGGGTGGTGTTTGGGGTCACACAGGGTGAGCAGGGTTTGGGGGTCACATAGGGTGAGAAGGAATTGGGGGTGTTTGGGGGTCACACAGGATGAGAAGGGATTGGGGGGTGTTTGGGGGTCACACAGGGTGAGAAGGGATTGGGGGGGTGTTTGGGGGTCACACAGGGTGAGAAGAGATTGGGTGGTGTTTGGGGTCACACAGGGTGAGAAGGGTTTGGGGGTCACATAGGGTGAGAAGGGATTGGGGGGTGTTTGGGGGTCACACAGGGTGAGAAGGGATTGGGGGGTGTTTGGGGGTCACACAGGGTGAGAAGGGATTGGGGGTGTTTGGGGGTCACACAGGGTGAGAAGGGATTGGGGGGTGTTTAGGGTCACACAGGGTGAGAAGGGATTGGGGGGTGTTTGGGGTCACACAGGGTAAGAAGGGATTGGGGGGTGTTTGGGGTCACACAGGGTGAGAAGGGATTGGGGGGTGTTTGGGGGTCACACAGGGTAAGAAGGGATTGGGGGGATGTTTGGGGGTCACACAGGGTGAGAAGGGATTGGGGGGTGTTTGGGGGTCACACAGGGTGAGAAGGGATTGGGGGTGTTTGGGGGTCACACAGGGTGAGAAGGGATTGGGGGGTGTTTAGGGTCACACAGGGTGAGAAGGGATTGGGGGGTGTTTGGGGGTCACACAGGGTGAGAAGGGATTGGGGGGTGTTTGGGGTCACACAGGGTGAGAAGGGATTGGGGGGATGTTTGGGGGTCACACAGGGTGAGAAGGGATTGGGTGGTGTTTGGGGGTCACACAGGGTGAGAAGGGATTGGGGGGTGTTTGGGGTCACACAGGGTGAGAAGGGATTGGGGGGTGTTTGGGGTCACACAGGGTGAGAAGGGATTGGGGGGATGTTTGGGGGTCACACAGGGTGAGAAGGGATTGGGGGTGTTTGGGGGTCACACAGGGTGAGAAGAGATTGGGGGGTGTTTGGGGGTCACGCAGGGTGAGAAGGGATTGGGGGGGTGTTTGGGGTCACACAGGGTGAGAAGGGATTGGGAGATATTCGGGGTCAAACAGG
Organism: Rana temporaria; assembly: GCF_905171775.1. Classification (NCBI taxonomy): domain Eukaryota; kingdom Metazoa; phylum Chordata; class Amphibia; order Anura; family Ranidae; genus Rana; species Rana temporaria. The sequence continues at coordinate 20,722,377 of NC_053490.1, read as the reverse complement.
GTGAGAAGGGATTGGGGGGTCACACAGGGTGAGAAGGGATTGGGGGGTGTTTGGGGTCACGCAGGGTGAGAAGGGATTGGGGGGTGTTTGGGGGTCACACAGGGTGAGAAGGGATTGGGGGGTGTTTGGGGTCACACAGGGTGAGAAGAGATTGGGGGGTGTTTGGGGTCACATAGGGTGAGAAGGGATTGGGGGGTGTTTGGGGGTCACACAGGGTGAGACGGGATTGGGGGTGTTTGGGGGTGAGAAGGGATTGGGGGGGTGTTTGGGGGTCACACAGGGTGAGAAGGGATTGGGGGGTGTTTGGGGGTCACACAGGGTGAGAAGGGATTGGGGGGTGTTTGGGGGTCACACAGGGTGAGAAGGGATTGGGGGGTGTTTGGGGGTCACACAGGGTGAGAAGGGATTGGGGGGTGTTTGGGTCACACAGGGTGAGAAGGGATTGGGGGGTGTTTGGGGTCACACAGGGTGAGAAGGGATTGGGGGGTGTTTGGGGGTCACACAGGGGGAGAAGGGATTGGGGGGTGTTTGGGGGTCACACAGGGTGAGAAGGGATTGGGGGATGTTTGGGGGTCACACAGGGTGAGAAGGGATTGGGGGGTGTTTGGGGTCACACAGGGTGAGAAGGGATTGGGGGGTGTTTGGGGTCACACAGGGTGAGAAGGGATTGGGGGGTGTTTGGGGGTCACACAGGGTGAGAAGGGATTAGGGGGGTGTTTGGGGTCACACGGGTGAGAAGGGATTGGGGGGTGTTTGGGGGTCACACAGGGTGAGAAGGGATTGGGGGGTGTTTGGGGTCACACAGGGTGAGAAGGGATTTGGGGGTCACGCAGGGTGAGAAGGGATTGGGGGATGTTTGGGGGTCACACAGGATGAGAAGGGATTGGGGGTGTTTGGGGTCACACAGGGTGAGAAGGGATTGGGGGGTGTTTGGGGTCACACAGGGTGAGAAGGGATTGGGGGGTGTTTGGGGTCACACAGGGTGAGAAGGGATTAGGGGGGTGTTTGGGGTCACACGGGTGAGAAGGGATTGGGGGGTGTTTGGGGGTCACACAGGGTGAGAAGGGATTGGGGGGTGTTTGGGTGTCACACAGGGTGAGAAGGGATTGGGGGGTGTTTGGGGTCACACAGGGTGAGAAGGGATTAGGGGGGTGTTTGGGGTCACACGGGTGAGAAGGGATTGGGGGGTGTTTGGGGGTCACACAGGGTGAGAAGGGATTGGGGGGTGTTTGGGGTCACACAGGGTGAGAAGGGATTTGGGGGTCACGCAGGGTGAGAAGGGATTGGGGGGTGTTTGGGGGTCACACAGGATGAGAAGGGATTGGGGGGTGTTTGGGGTCACACAGGGTGAGAAGGGATTGGGTTGTGTTTGGGGGTCACACAGGGTGAGAAGGGATTGGGGGGTGTTTGGGGTCACACAGGGTGAGAAGGGATTGGGGGGTGTTTGGGGGTCACACAGGGTGAGAAGGGATTGGGGGGTGTTTGGGGTCACACAGGGCGAGAAGGGATTGGGGGGTGTTTGGGGTCACGCAGGGTGAGAAGGGATTGGGGGGTGTTTGGGGGTCACACAGGGTGAGAAGGGATTGGGGGGTGTTTGGGGTCACACAGGGTGAGAAGGGATTGGGGGGTGTTTGGGGGTCACACAGGGTGAGAAGGGATTGGGGGGTGTTTGGGGGTCACACAGGGTGAGAAGGGATTGGGGGGTGTTTGGGGTCACACAGGGTGAGAAGGGATTGGGGGGTGTTTGGGGGCCACACAGGGTGAGAAGGGATTGGGGGGTGTTTGGGGTCACACAGGGTGAGAAGGGATTGGGGGGTGTTTGGGGGTCACACAGGGTGAGAAGGGATTGGGGGGTGTTTGGGGGTCACACAGGGTGAGAAGGGATTGGGGGGTGTTTGGGGTCACACAGGGTGAGAAGGGATTGGGGGGATGTTTGGGGGTCACACAGGGTGAGAAGGGATTGGGGGGTGTTTGGGGGTCACACAGGGTGAGAAGGGATTGGGGGTGTTTGGGGGTCACACAGGGTGAGAAGGGATTGGGGGTGTTTGGGGGTCACACAGGGTGAGAAGGGATTGGGGGGTGTTTGGGGATCACGTAGGGTGAGAAGGGATTGGGGGTGTTTGGGGTCACACAGGGTGAGAAGGGATTGGGGGGTGTTTGGGGATCACGTAGGGTGAGAAGGGATTGGGGGGTGTTTGGGGTCACACAGGGTGAGAAGGGATTGGGGGGTGTTTGGGGGTCACACAGGGTGAGAAGGGATTGGGGGGTGTTTGGGGTCACACAGGGTGAGAAGGGATTGGGGGGTGTTTGGGGGTCACACAGGGTGAGAAGGGATTGGGGGGGTGTTTGGGGGTCACACAGGGTGAGAAGGGATTGGGGGGTGTTTGGGGTCACACAGGGTGAGAAGGGATTGGGGGGTGTTTGGGGGTCACACAGGGTGAGAAGGGATTGGGGGGTGTTTGGGGTCACACAGGGTGAGAAGGGATTGGGGGGTGTTTGGGGTGAGAAGGGATTGGGGGTGTTTGGGGGTCACACAGGGTGAGAAGGGATTGGGGGGTGTTTGGGGGTCACACAGGGGGAGAAGGGATTGGGGGGTGTTTGGGGGTCACACAGGATGAGAAGGGATTGGGGGGTGTTTGGGGTCACACAGGGTGAGAAGGGATTGGGGGGTGTTTGGGGGTCACACAGGGTGAGAAGGGATTGGGGGGTGTTTGGGGTCACACAGGGTGAGAAGGGATTGGGGGGTGTTTGGGGGTCACACAGGGTGAGAAGGGATTAGGGGGGTGTTTGGGGTCACACAGGGTGAGAAGGGATTGGGGGGTGTTTGGGGTCACACAGGGCGAGAAGGGATTGGGGGGTGTTTGGGGTCACGCAGGGTGAGAAGGGATTGGGGGGTGTTTGGGGGTCACACAGGGTGAGAAGGGATTGGGGGGTGTTTGGGGTCACACAGGGTGAGAAGGGATTGGGGGGTGTTTGGGGGTCACACAGGGTGAGAAGGGATTGGGGGGTGTTTGGGGGTCACACAGGGTGAGAAGGGATTGGGGGGTGTTTGGGGTCACACAGGGTGAGAAGGGATTGGGGGGTGTTTGGGGGTCACACAGGGTGAGAAGGGATTGGGGGGTGTTTGGGGGTCACACAGGGTGAGAAGGGATTGGGGGGTGTTTGGGGGTCACACAGGGTGAGAAGGGATTGGGGGGTGTTTGGGGTCACACAGGGTGAGAAGGGATTGGGGGGTGTTTGGGGGTCACACAGGGTGAGAAGGGATTGGGGGTGTTTGGGGTCACACAGGGTGAGAAGGGATTGGGGGGTGTTTGGGGGTCACACAGGGTGAGAAGGGATTGGGGGGTGTTTGGGGGTCACACATGGTGAGAAGGGATTGGGGGTGTTTGGGGGTCACACAGGGTGAGAAGGGATTGGGGGGTGTTTGGGGGTCACACAGGGTGAGAAGGGATTGGGGGGTGTTTGGGGGTCACACAGGGTGAGAAGGGATTGGGGGGTGTTTGGGGGTCACACAGGGGGAGAAGGGATTGGGGGGTGTTTGGGGTCACACAGGGTGAGAAGGGATTGGGGGGTGTTTGGGGGTCACACAGGGTGAGAAGGGATTGGGGGGTGTTTGGGGATCACGTAGGGTGAGAAGGGATTGGGGGGTGTTTGGGGGTCACACAGGGTGAGAAGGGATTGGGGGGTGTTTGGGGGTCACACAGGGTGAGAAGGGATTGGGGGGTGTTTGGGGTCACACAGGGTGAGAAGGGATTGGGGGGTGTTTGGGGTCACACAGGGTGAGAAGGGATTGGGGGGTGTTTGGGGATCACGTAGGGTGAGAAGGGATTGGGGGTGTTTGGGGGTCACACAGGGTGAGAAGGGATTGGGGGGTGTTTGGGGTCACACAGGGTGAGAAGGGATTGGGGGGTGTTTGGGGGTCACACAGGGTGAGAAGGGATTGGGGGGTGTTTGGGGTCACACAGGGTGAGAAGGGATTGGGGGGTGTTTGGGGGTCACACAGGGTGAGAAGGGATTGGGGGGTGTTTGGGGGTCACACAGGGTGAGAAGGGATTGGGGGGTGTTTGGGGTCACACAGGATGAGAAGGGATTGGGGGTGTTTGGGGGTCACACAGGGTGAGAAGGGATTGGGGGGTGTTTGGGGGTCACGCAGGGTGAGAAGGGATTGGGGGTGTTTGGGGGTCACGCAGGGTGAGAAGGGATTGGGGGGTGTTTGGGGGTCACACAGGGTGAGAAGGGATTGGGGGGTGTTTGGGGGTCACACAGGGTGAGAAGGGATTGGGGGGTGTTTGGGGGTCACACAGGGTGAGAAGGGATTGGGGGGTGTTTGGGGGTCACACAGGGGGAGAAGGGATTGGGGGGTGTTTGGGGTCACACAGGGTGAGAAGGGATTGGGGGGTGTTTGGGGGTCACACAGGGTGAGAAGGGATTGGGGGGTGTTTGGGGATCACGTAGGGTGAGAAGGGATTGGGGGGTGTTTGGGGGTCACACAGGGTGAGAAGGGATTGGGGGGTGTTTGGGGGTCACACAGGGTGAGAAGGGATTGGGGGGTGTTTGGGGTCACACAGGGTGAGAAGGGATTGGGGGGTGTTTGGGGTCACACAGGGTGAGAAGGGATTGGGGGGTGTTTGGGGATCACGTAGGGTGAGAAGGGATTGGGGGTGTTTGGGGGTCACACAGGGTGAGAAGGGATTGGGGGGTGTTTGGGGTCACACAGGGTGAGAAGGGATTGGGGGGTGTTTGGGGGTCACACAGGGTGAGAAGGGATTGGGGGGTGTTTGGGGTCACACAGGGCGAGAAGGGATTGGGGGTGTTTGGTAGATGCTGGAGAGTTACCCCCTTCCACCCAAATAGTTTCTTCCAATTCTCTATATGAGGGGTTCCCACCATCCATGTGCTGAGTTCCTAGGTCTGTACACCTGCTGTGCCCATTATGAGGGGTTCCCACCATCCCTGTGCTGAGTTCCTGGGTCTGTACACCTGCTGTGCCCATTATGAGAGGTTCCCACCATCCCTGTGCTGAGTTCCCAGGTCTGTACACCTGCTGTGCCCATTATGAGGGGTTCCCACCATCCCTGTGCTGAGTTCCCGGGTCTGTACACCTGCTGTGCCCATTATGAGGGGTTCCCACCATCACTACAGTACTTTTTGTAATTCATTTTATATTATGGAGAATGTAACAGACAGGATGGGAAAGCCCCAAAGTGGGCGGGAAGATCCATAACTCTTAGGTGGGCGGGAGAAGACTCTATTGGAGTATAAAGACACATTAGAAGTTGTGGACTGGCTCCGCCTCTCTGGCCCACCAATAACTAGAAATCCTGACTTATGAGTGGAGTGATCTTATCGAGTGAATATTACAATAATGATTGGAACTTCTGATCAGGAAAATGCGGATAGTTTCCCTTTTTAGTGAACGCGTCTTAAAAATAAAAACCAGCGTCAGTTTTTCTTGGCAGAGCGGCGGTGATAATCCTCGCACTCAATTAGCGTGACCCGTAACGAGGTGTGACTTCCCACTCTGAGGACATCACATCGTCGCTCTTATTAGGATTTTTATTCAGCGCACACCCCCAGCGCGATCTTCGCTCCCGGGATCCGCAGCGTCTGTTGTGTCACCGGGAAGGAGGGGGCCATTCGGTTCTTCCACTACCTATAAAAGCTCCCTTGGCACAGAGCCGGCGTGCGAATTCCTGCGAGCCGCTCACGGGCCGGGAGACGCGCATTCACTCACAGCCGGGGAATTCCCCGCTTACACTCTCAGCATGAATGTTCCTTTTGTCTTCCTCTTGGACCTCTCTCAACCTGGGCACATATGGCGTCCGAAGGAATGCCGCAGGGCTGCGCCTTCTGCCCAGAAGAGCCTCACAGGACTATCAGAGATAACGTGGGCCTTTCAGTATCTTTACACCGTATTTATTTATTACAGGTATTTACACTATATTACCAAAAGTATCGGGACGCCTGTCTTTACACGCACATGAACTTTAATGACATCCCAGTCTTATAGGTGGATTCACAGGGAGTTAGGCTGGCGTATCTACCTAACTCGGAATCTGCGCCGACCTAAGTTTAAGTGTATTCTCAAACTGAGATACACTCAAACCTATCTAAGATACGACGGCTTGCGCCGTCGTATCTTAGGGTGCATTATTTAGGCTGGCCGCTAGGTGGCGCTTCCATTGCGTTCGGCGTAGAATATGTAAATCACTAGATACGCCTATTCACGAACGTACGTCCGCCCGTCGCAGTAAAGATACGCCGTTTCCGTAAGAGATACGCCGCCTAAAGATAAACATGCCCCCTAGGTGGCGTAGCCAATGTTAAGTATGGCCGTCGTTCCCGCGTCGAAATTTGAAAATTTTACGTTGTTTGCGTAACTCGTCCGTGAATAGGGTTGAACGTAATTTACGTCCACGTCGAAACCAATACGTCCTTGCGGCGTACTTTGCTGTGATGCACACTGGGATATGTACACGGATGGCGCATGCGCCGTTCCTAAAAAACTTCAATCACTTCAGGTCACCCCCCATTAACATAAAACACGCCCCCTCAGCCTAATTTTAATTAGGCGCGCTTACGTCGGCCGCATTTACGCTACGCCGCCGTAACTTAACAGGCAAGTACTTTGTGAATACAGTACTTGCCTAGCTAACTTACGGCGGCGTAGTGTAAATACGATACGCTACGCCGCCGCAAAGATGCGGCGGGCTACTTCAATCCAGCTATTAGTCCGTAGGGTTCAATAATGAGTTGGCTCACCCTTTGCAGCCAATCAGGTGCCAGGTAACCAGACCTGAGCAACCTGATTGGCTGAGAGGCGGGTCAGTGTTTGGGAAGCAATGTATTTGGTTCCCTAAGTAATCAGCGAATGTACAGCAGTGCGCCCGCTGTTTACCTTTTTTGGTTTGCCAGTGTCCAATCACCTGTGGTGACTACATAACCCATTAACCACTTAAGACCTGGACCAAAATGCAGCTAAAGGACCTGGCCCCTTTTTTGCGATTTTGACACTGCGTCGCTTTAACTGGCAATTGCGCGGTCGTGCGACGTGGCTCCCAAACAAAATTGTCGTCCTTTTTTCCCACAAATAGAGCTTTCTTTTGGTGGTATTTGATCACCTCTGCGGGGTTTTTTTTTGCGCTATAAACAAAAATAGAGCGACAATTTTGAAAAAATTCAATATTTTTTGCTATAATAAATATCCCCCAAAAATATATAAAAAAAAAAAAAAATTCCCTCAGTTTAGGCCGATACGTATTCTTCTACATATTTTTGGTAAAAAAGATTGCAATAAGCGTTTATCGATTGGTTTGCTCAAAATTTATAGCGTTTACAAAATAGGGGATAGTTTTATTGCATTTTTATTAATTCTTCTTTTTTTACTACTAATGGCGGCAATCAGCATTTTTGTTCATGACTGCGACATTATGGCGAACACTTCGGACAGTTTTGACACATTTTTGTGACCATTGTCATTTTCACAGCAAAAAATGCATTACAAATGCACTGATTACTGTGAAAATGGCAGTTGCAGTTTGGGAGTTAACCACAAGGGGGCGCTGTTGGGGTTATGTGTCACCTAATGTGTGTTTACAACTGTAGGGGGGTGTGGCTGTAGGTGTGACATCATCGATTGTGTCCCCCTATAACAGGGATGACACGATCGATGCGCCGCCACAGTGAAGAACGAGGAAGCCGTGTTTACACACGGCCCTCCCCGTTCTTCAGCTCCGGGGACCGATCGTGGTACTCCAGTGGCGATCGGGTCCCGCGGTCCCAGTGACGGAGCTTCGGACCGGGTGGCGGGAGCGCGCCACGGGCGCACGCCCGCGACCCACGGCTGGGTACTAGTACAGGACGTACCTGTAAGTACATGTGCCCAGCTGCGCCATTCTGCCGACGTATATGTGCAGGAGGCGGTCCTTAAGTGATTAAGTAATTAAGGCTCTGTGTCCCGTAATGTATTCCCAAGAAAAGGATTTTACAGATAAGCTGTATTAAAAAATCCTATTATTGCAGTATGTTCCCCATTGAATTGTGTATTTTATTTATTTATTAATATGAATAATATTTTATCTGCAAAGAATTTAGGTACAGTAAAACCTCGGATTGTGAGTAACGCGGTTTATGAGCGTTTTGCAATACGAGCCGTTGTTTTTATTTTTTTAAACCCAGACTTGAATTGCAAGCAATGTCTTGCAAGGCAAGCAGAATTCAAGCCTCTGGGGTGTGCAGTACCGCATTTGACCAGAGGTGCGGGGGCGCCGGTGATGCTCGGAGCCGCTCGGGGACACGTTCCTGAGTGTGTCCGAGCGTCTCTGAGTGGTCTTTGAGCATCACGAGTGTCTCCGAGCATCTCTGAGCATCTTTGTGTGTCTCCGGCGCCCCCTCACCTCTGGCCACATGAGGTACTGCATACACTAGCAGTGACACTGGAATGAATTATCTGAGTTTCCATTGATTCCTATGGGGAAACTCGCTTTGATATATGAGTGCTTTGGATTACAAGCATGCTTCTGGAACGAATTATGCTCGTAATCCAAGGTACTACTGTAATATGAAGACTACTGCATTATGGCCACTAGATGGTGCTGAGTATCATGTGACATAAGCATGCTCCTCAGCCCCATCTAGTGGCCATAATGCAGTATGTTCCCCATTCAATTGTGTTTTTTTTTTTAACCACTTAAGGACCGCCTCCAGCACATATACGTCGGCAGAATGGCACGGCTGGGCACATGTACGTACAGGTACGTCCTCTTTAAGTGCCGGCGGCGCGCTCGCGACCCAGTCCGAAGCTCCGCGTCCACAGGAGCCGCGGACCCGATCGCCGCCGATCTGAAGAACGGGGAGAGGTGAGTGTAAACACACCTTTCCCGTTCTTCACTGTGGCAATGTCAGTGATCGTCTGTTCCCTGATATAAGGAAAGACGATCACTGACGTCACACGTCCAGCATCACCCCCTACAGTTAGAAACACAGATGAGGTCACACTTAACCCCTACAGCGCCCCATAGTGGATAACTCCTAAACGGCAATTGTCATTTTCACAGTAATCGGTGCATTTTTATAGCACTTTTTGCTGTGAAAATGACAATGGTCCCAAAAATGTGTCAAAATTGTCCTATGTGTCCGCCATAATGTCGCAAAGTCACGAAAAAAATCGCTGATCGCCGCCATTAGGAGTAAAAAAAAATATTAATAAAAATGCAATAAAACTATCTCCTATTTTGTAAACGCTATAAATTTTGCGCAAACCAATCGATAAACGCTTATTGTGATTTTTTTTACCAAAAATATGTAGAAGAATACGTATCGGCCTAAACCGAGGAAAAAAAAAAACGTTTTTTTTTATATATTTTTGGGGGATATTTAGTATCGCAAAAAGTAAAAAATATTGAATTTTTTCAAAATTGTCGCTCTATTTTTGTTTATAGCGCAAACGATAAAAACAATTGCGCGGTCGTGCGACGTGGCTCCCAACAAAATTTAGGTCCTTTTTTCCCCACAAATAGAGCTTTCTTTTGGTGGTATTTGATCACCTCTGCGGTTTTTATTTTTTGCGCTATAAACAAAAATAGAGCGACAATTTTGAAAAAAAATACAATATTTTTTACTTGTTGCTATAATAAATATCGCAATTTTCTTAAAAAAAAAACATTTTTTTCAGTCTAGGCCGATACGTATTTTCCTACATATTTTTGTTCTAAAAAAAAAAAAAATTGCAATAATGGTTTGCGCAAAAGTTATAGGGCCAGATTCACATAGAGTTACGCCGGCGTATCAGTAGATACGCCGACGTAACTCCGAATCTAAGCCGTCGTATGTTTAAGTGTATTCTCAAACTGAGATACACTTAAACATGCCTATCTTAGGGTGCAATATTTACGCTGGCCGCTAGGTGGCGCTTCCATTGCGGTCGGCGTAGAATATGCAAATGAGTCGTTACGCCGATTCACGAACGTACGCTTGCCCGTCGCAGTAAATTTACGCCGTTTCCGTAAGAGATACGCGGCGTAAAGATAAACATGCCCCCTAGGTGGCGTATCCAATGTTAAGTATGGGCGTCGTTCCCGCGTGGCAATTTGAAAATTTTACGTCGTTTGCGTAAGTCGTCCGTGAATGGCGCTGGACGCCATTTACATTCACGTAGAAACCAATGACGTCCTTGCGACGTCATTTACCGCAATGCACGTCGGGAAATTTTATGGATGGCGCATGCGCAGTACGTTCGGCGCGGGAACGCGCCTAATTTAACCACTTGCTGACCGCCTTACGTATTTTAACGGCGGCACTTTAAAGATGGATATCTCGGTAACGGCAGCAGCTGCTGCCACAACTGAGGTATCCATCTTTAGTGCCGACGGTCCTGTAAACGATAACGGCGGTCTCCGCGGTGGATTCGCCGCAAGATCGCCGTTATCGGTGGCGGGAGAGGGGCCCTCCCGCCGCTCTCCCGCGCCCTCCGCCGCTTACCGGAGCCGTCGGTAGCGGCGGAGGCGATCGGGACCGTTCGGCACCTGTGTGGGGATGCGACTGAGGGAAAAATCGCCCCCACCCGTCCCCATAGCTCTGCTGAGCGGAAGTGACGTCAAAACGTCAGTCCCGCCCAGCGTCTTAAAGCAACATTTTTTTTTTCTGTCATTTGAAAAAATGACAGTTTAATTTTTTTTTCTTTTTTTTGCATTTAAGCCTAAATATGAAATCTGAGGTCTTTTTGACCCCCAGATCTCATATTTAAGAGGACCTGTCATACTTTTTTCTATTACAAGGGATGTTTACATTCCTTATAATAGGAATAAAAGTGATATTTTTTTTTTCTTATTTCAGTGTAAAAAATTATACAAATAAATAAAAATAAATAAGAAAACAAATTTTTTTTTTTTAAAAACGCCCCGTCCCGACGAGCTGGCGCACAGAAGCGAACGCATACGCGAGTAGCGCCCGCATATGAAAACGGTGTTCAAACCACACAAGTGAGGTATCGCCGCGATCGTTAGAGCGAGAGCAATAATTCTAGCCCTAGACCTACTCTGTAGCTCAAAAAATGCAACCTGTAGAATTTTTTAAACGTCGCCTATCGAGATTTTTAAGGGTAAAAGTTTGACGCCATGCCACGAGCGGGCGCAATTTTTAAGCGTGTCATGTTGGGTATCATTTTACTCGGCGTAACATTATCTTTCACAATATATAAAAAAATTGGGCAAAAATTATTGTTGTCTTATTTTTTAATTAAAAAAAAAGAATTTTTCACAAAAAAAGTGCGCTTCTAAGACCGCCGCGCAAATACGGTGTGACAAAAAGTATTGCAATGACTGCCATTTTATTCCCTAGGATGTCTGCTAAAAAAAATATATAATGTTTGGGGGTTCTGATTAATTTTCTCGCAAAAAAATTGTGATTTTTACATGAAGGAGAGAAGTGCCAAAATAGGCCTGGTGATTAAGTGGTTAAATGATCCACGCCCCCTACCCGGATCATTTGAATTAGGCGGGGTTGCGCCGGGGAATTTACGCTACGCCGCCGAAACTTTACAGGCAAGTGCTTTGTGAATCAAGCACTTGCCCGTAAAACTTGCGGCGGCGCAACGTAAATGCGATACGTTACGCCGCCGCAGATCTACGTGAATCTGCCCCATAGCGCCTACAAAATAGGGGACAGAATTATTTTTTTTTATTATTTTTTTTACTAGTAATGGCTGCGATCTGCGATTTTTATTGGGACTGCGACATAATGGCGGACACATCGGACACTTTTGACACATTTTTGGCAGCATTCACATTTATACTGCGATCAGTGCTATAAATATGCACTTATTACTGTATAAATGTGACTGGCATTGAAGGGGTTAACACTAGGGGGTGAGGAAGGGGTTAAATGTGTACCCTGTATAGTGTTTCTAACTGTGGGGGAAGGGGGTGACTGGGGGGGGTGACCGATCTGTGTCTCTATGTACAAGAGAAACAGATCGGTCTCCTCTCTCCCTGACAGGACGCTGTCTCTGTGAGAGCCGGCAATGAGAAATGATCTCATATGAGATCATCTCTCATTGGCCGCACAGATCACCTACCAAACGGCCACTCCGGAGCGCGCGCGGGGAACGAGGAAAGGGGCGGACGTCAATTGACGGATTTTCAGGTCCGCGCTGAAGCCGTCATTCGGCTATAGCGCGGGCCTCAGGTGGTTAAAAGGGGTTGTAAAGGTTTTTTTTTTTTTAAATAACAAACATGTTATACTCTGTGCAGTTGGTTTTGCACAGAGTTGCCCCGATCCTCCTTTACTGGGGTCCCCCAGCGGCACTCCTGGCTCCTCCTCTTCTCGAGTGCCCCCTCGGAGACCCGATTTCCAAGGGGGCACTTGTGCAGGCACGCTCCTAAGTCCTGCTGCTGCAGACCCCCCCCCCCCCCCAGCAGCGGAAGCCAGTGGCTCCTGCTGCTATTTATTCAGCCAATGAGGACCCGAGACAGCAGCTGGAGCTGCTCTGCTCATCCCTGTCGCTGGAACGATGGAGTTTAGGTAAGTAAAAGGGGGGGGGGGGGCTCTGGGGAGAAGCTTTTTCACCTTAAATGCATAGAATGGGTTTACAAGTCCTTTAAGCATGCTCCTCTGCTCCATCTAGTGGCCGTAATGCAGTATTTTTCCCATTCAACTTTTTTTTTTTTCTAATTAACAACATTTAGGCCCGGATTCACAAAGCACTTACGCCAACGTAAATCACTTTACGCTGACGTAGTGCAAATGTGCGCCGGACCCACAAACTAATGCCTCGTTTCCACTGAGCGGATCGGTTCGGGTCGCTTAGAATGGAACGGGTTAGAATGGACCGGTCTATTCTGCAGAGCATTTCCACTGCAAATCGGACCATCCGGGACCATGCAAGGTTTAGAAAAAAAGCCTAGCACATCCACCAATCAGTGAGATGTATTTGTAGGTCCGCCCTAATGGAACCGTTCCATTCTCTATGGCCCCACATCTGAAGCAGGACCCAGAATGGTCCGGTACGGTTCGCTTTTATGGCACGCTTTCATAATGGAAACACCCAAAAAAGCGTACCGTACCGAACCGAACCGATCCGCTTAGTGGAAACGAGGCATAAGATACGCCTAAAAACAGGCTTAATCCCGCCAACGTAACTTGCCTACGTCGATGTAGGGTGGGCGCACATTTACGATGGCCGCATGGTGGCGCTGCCATTGATTAGCCATTCAAATATGCAAATGAGGAAAATACGGCGATTCACGAACCTGTGCGTGCCCGACGCAGGCTACGAGAGGTGCGCGTAAGTTGTAAGTCCGACGTAAATTTAAGCCCCATAAAGGAGGTGTAACCCAGCAGCAGACATGCAAAGGTCTGCACCAAGGAATACAAGCCGGCGTATTTTACGTAGTTTACGTTGGACGTGTGTTTGGCTGGGCGTAGGTTATGTTCATGGCGTAGGCAGTGATCCAGCGTATCTTAGGTAGTTGTCCTGACGTGGTTATGAGCATGCGCACGGGAATGCGTCCATGACACGACGCATGCGCAGTTCGCTCAACGTACTTGTCTGGCTCTCAAACCATCATTTGCATGGGGTCACGCCTCATTTGCATGGCTTTGCATGGGATAAGCCCACTTCCACCTACGCCGGCCTGCGCCTTCGAAATCTACGCCACGCCGACGCAGCTTTGGGAGCACTGGCATCCTGAATTCCATGCTTGCCTCTCTGCACTGCGTCAGGGTAGCGAACATTGATATGCGCTACAGCGGCGTAATGTGTGCCCGCTCTCTGTGAATCCGGGCCTTAATCTGCAGAACATATGGTGATTATGCCGTATTCCCACAGAATGCCCCCCGTGGTGCAGGATCATTTACATGAGGACACAGATTGTTTCCACTTGATTGAAAATTGGACATTTATTGTTACATTTTACATTAATCATTAGAAGGACAGGAGACAGAAATGTTGGCCTCACAGACTGTACAAGGTCATTTCACAAAGTTCCCTCTGTAACTGTTGCGATTTTCTTCAAGTCCGGTAAAGTTATCTCAACTTGTCGGAACGATGTGTCCTCTGCCACCTGTCATTACACAGACCCCCTTACTAATTCTTAAAGGGTGAGTATCTCCTATGGTTTGGATAAGTGGGATTTATCTTTCATTCTATGAATAGTGTAGAACCCACTGAAAATGGGGTAACTTTGATGCAGTGGTGGGCTTAAAGGGGTGGTTCACCCTAAAAACTACTTTTTCTTATTACACTGCCCCCCCACAATACGATTAAGGCTCTTATTATTTTTTTGATGCTGTACATACCTTTGTACAGCATATTCACCCGTGGCATCCGGGTTCCGAGTCCCGCGGGAGTGGGCGTTCCTAACATGTGTGTGATTGACGTTTTGCCCAAAAACGAGCTCCCCCCCGTCGCGTAAGCCGCGTCACGGTTGGCGAAAGGAGCCGAACGGCGAGTCGGCGCTATACTGCGCATGCGCATCGCCGTTCGGCTCCTTTCGCCAATCGTGACGCGGCTTACGCGACGGGGGGGAGCTCGTTTTTGGGCAAAACGTCAATCACACACATGTTAGGAACGCCCACTCCCGCGGGACTCGCAACCCGGATGCCACGGGTGAATATGCTGTACAAAGGTATGTACAGCATGAAAAAAATAATAATAGCCTTAATCGTATTGTAATGTGGGGGGGCAGTGTAATAAGAAAAAGTAGTTTTTAGGGTGAACCACCCCTTTAAGCACAGAATGGCCAAATGGTGTGACCAAATCCCCATATTTACTTACTAAGATCAGGTTTTTATGTAGCCTTGTAAGATTTAAAAAAAAAGCAACCTATTTATATGGTTCAAGTGATAGAATAATGTTTCAACATTGGTGTCAGTAAAGGAATAGCGCCCCATGATTGGTGGCAGTGGGAGGGCTCTCTTTATCTTGGATCAGCTGGCCCCACCTCTGGCAGTGGCCACTTCTGAGAAGCTTGGCGTGGTAAGCTCTCCTCCCTTTGAGGCGGGCTTTGGATAATGATGTGTGTATGTATATGTATATGTGTGTGTGTGTGTGTGTGTGTGTGTGTGTGTGTGTGTGTGTGTGTGTGTGTGTGTGTGTGTGTGTATGTATGTATGTATGTATGTATATGTATATATATATATATATATATATATATATATATATATATATATATATATATATATATATACTTTTTGACATATCATGATACTTACCTGTGTGTTTTTTGGATATTTTGTATTAATTGTGTTTTTTGTATCCTTGTACAGTCTTATGCACTCTTTGACTGATTCGTATATATAACCCCTGATGAAGCTACTAGGCGAAAGCGAAACATGTCAGGATAATATACGAATATGAAACCTCTGTTTAAGCTGGACACTTGCCTTATGACCACCGTCATGATGAAATACTGAACACCTTTATATCATTTTAAATATATGGTTTTCATTATCATTTGTAAGCATCGTAAAAATGCCCTCTTTTCTTCTCACTTTATGGTAATGCTACATACGTGCATACGTACGTACATACATACGCTACATACAGTACAAACATACAGTACATACATACAGTACATACGCTACATACAGTACATACATACGCTACAAACATACAGTACATACATACATACAGTACATACATACAGTACATACGCTACAAACATACAGTACATACATACAGTACATACGCTACAAACATACAGTACATACGCTACAAACATACAGTACATACATACATACAGTACATACATACAGTACATACGCTACAAACATACAGTACATACATACATACAGTACAAACATACAGTACATACGCTACATACAGTACAAACATACAGTACATACATACAGTACATATGCTACATACAGTACATACATACAGTACATACGCTACAAACATACAGTACATACATACATACAGGGATGAGCTTTATGTTTGAGTCGAACGTGATTTAGACTCGAACATTGGCTCTTCGCATGTTTGGCGAACAGCGAACAATTTGGGGTGTTCGCTGCAAATTCGAAAAGCCACGGAACACCCTTTAAAAGTCTATGGGAGAAATCAAAAGTGCTAATTTTAAAGCATAATATGCAAGTTATTGTCATAAAAAGTGTTTGAGGACCTTGGTCCTGGTGTTTTTTCGGGAGCAGTGATTTTAACATACCTCCCAACTTTCTGAGATTGGAATGAGGGACGCCTATCAGCAAAAGTATGCAGGCACAAAAGTACACACCCCTTACCACGCCCACTTAAAGGAGAATTGTACAAAAACATACGATTGGTTAAACCCACAAGTGCTTTTTTACCACTACTATTCCTTTATATTGGCTTTTGGAATTTACAAATGCAGCAACTTAGAAATCAGATGAAAGGTTTAGCACTGGGAAACACTTTTTGATAGATAAAAAGTGCATTTTATATACAACTATATATAGATCAGACCAAAATGAGGGACCAATTAGGAGAATGAGGGACATTGCTCCAAATCAGGGACAGTTCCTCAAAATCAGGGACAGTTGGGAGGTATTTTAATAATGCTTAAAGTGAAACAATAAAAGTGAAATGTTCCTTTAAATTTACCTGGGGGGTGTCTATAATATGCCTGTAAAGTAGCTCATGTTTCCTGTGTTTAGAACTATATTTTTTTGCCCTCAATCTGGGGGTCCCCTTTGTTAAAGGGGGCTTCTAGATTATGATAAGACCCCGCCCGCAGACCCCACAACCCCCGGGCAAGGGTATTGGGGATGATACCCTTGTCCCCATTAACATGGGGACAAGGTGTTTTGGGGGTCACAGACCCCCACAGCATCCTCCCCATGTTGAGGGCATGTGGCTTGGTACAGTTCAGGAGGGGGGCGCTCTCTCGTCCCCCCTCATTTCCTGCGGCCTGCCAGGTTGCGTGCTCGGATAAAGGGTCTGGTATGGATTTTTGGGGGAACCCCACTCCATATTTTTTTTTAATTTTGGAGCGGAGTTCCCCTTAAAATGGGGGAACCACACGCCATTTTTTTTAAATTACGCGGGGTTCCCCTTAATATCCATACCAGACCTGAAGGGCCTGATATGGAATTTGGGGGGACCCCCACGCATTTATTTTTTATTTTTTATTTTGGTTCCCTGCACAAAAAAGTAATTTAAAACTACTTGTGTTATTAATGAATTGTCAGGTCCCGGCAATACAGATAAATCATTGAAAAAAATGGCAGGGGTTCCCCTTAATATTCATACCAGACCCAAAGGGCCTGGTAATGGACTGGGGGGGGGGGGGGCTGTCGTTTTTTTTCAGTGACTTTTCTCTGTCAATGACAATTCATGGCTAGTAGTTTTATATGACTTTTTTTCCTTCAGAAATGACACTTTGTGCAGGGACAGTTCTAAACACAGGAAACAGGTGCTACATTACAGGCATACCCCCCTCCCCAGATACAAAATTTAAAGGAATATTTCACTTTTATTGTTTCACTTTAAGCATTATTAAAATCAATGCTCCCGAAAAAACGTCTGTTTTTAAAAAAAAAATTTGCATTGATACATGTCCCCTGGGGCAGGACCCGGGTCCCCAAACACTTTTTAGGACAATAACTTGCATTGTAGCCTTTAAAATTCGCACTTTTGATTTCTCACGTTCGAGTCCCATAGACTTTAACGGTGTTCGAAACATACAGTACATACATGCATACAAAGACTTGTTAAGGCAACTAAATGAACTCTTCCCCTGATATGACACACACCAGGTGATAGCAAACCATGGTTACTATGATCTGTTTCTGTTCCAGAACCCATTTGGATGAAGTATTTTATTATGTGAGTAACAGAAATAACCCAGACAAGATATTAGAGGAAGAGTATAAAATAACAGAAGCCATCCCGGCATTTAGCTTGCAGTTATGTTGCTGCAAATATAAAAATGATTATACATCGCCCTCTGCTGGAAGATAAGCATAGGTTCATGCAAACAACTTTTACACTTTGGGCTGTGGGTTTTGCCCCGTGTCTTTGTATAGTGCAGGGTGTTGTAATATGTTGGCCGATTTATGTAGGATATTATATTACAATACCATATTGACCAGGAATTCAGTTGAGTTGTCCAAGCCAACTCAATTTTAACATATAAAAGGGGCAGCCGATGACCCCTTGATGTGTTTTTTTTTTCCACTTCAGACTAAACCATTTGCGAGGCTTGCCCGCCATTCATTTACCCGCCATGTGGATTTTTATTTTTCCAAAAGGAACAAGTATATATTTTGTTTACTTTTATTTTTAAACTTTTCTACCTCAATTATTATAGCCCTTCATTTTTTTGAGTCTCTCCCACAGCCGTGTAGATCTGCGGAAAACCTACGCCCCCTCGAGAGAATCAGTCTAGGAGAAGCAGGGAGAGGAGTTATCTCTTAAGCCGTGTACAGACGACCAAACAAGTACGATGAAAGTGGTCCGCCGGACCGTTTTCACCGTACATGTCTGGCCGGGGCTTTCTGTACGATGGCTGTACTAACCATCGTACAGAAATCCGCGCGTAAACAATACGCGGGGCGTGTCCGCGGTGTCGCCGCGTCGATGACGTGGGCGGGCCTGCCAGTTAAATGCTTCCACGCATGTGTCAAAGTCATTCGACGCATGCGAGGGACGGCGGGCGCTCGGACATGTACGGTAGGTCTGTACAGACGACCGAACATGTCCGAGCGGGCAGGATTCCAGCGGACGGTTTTAAAACAAGTCCAGGAATATTTGCCCGCTGGGAAAAGGCCCGTCAAGCAAATGTTTGCTGGAATTCGGCCCGCTCGGGCCTACACACGACCGAACATGTCTGCTGAAACTGGCCCACGGACCAGTTTCAGCAGACATGTTTGGTCGTGTGTATGGGGCCTAAGATCTATAAAAATGTAATAGAAGTAGATCAATTGGACATTCCACCATATATTAAAAAGTGGAAGGAGGAATTGGGATCCTCTCTGAGCACTTTAGAGTTAAAACAAATTTGGAGAAGAGTGCATACCTTGTCAGCAAATAGTAAAATAATTGAATTAAATTATAAATGTCTGATGCGGTGGTATATTACCCCAGACAAGGCTCACAAATATAAGAAAGAAGCCTCAGAATTGTGCTGGCGTGGATGCAGACAGATCGGAGATATGGCTCATATATTGGTGGCAATGCCCAAAAATCAAATTGTATTGGAGAAGGATTAGACATTTAATCACCGAAATAATGGATAACGGATTAAATTACCTATGAAACAATATCAGAAAAGTCTATTACCCCATATGCTAACAGCTGCTAAAAGCCTGATTGCCAGTCACTGGCAAGATAGGGAAGGCCCATCCATTAAAGCAGGGGTGCCCAACCTTTTGAAGAGCAAGGGCCACTTAAGCAAAATGGTAATAAGTCGAGGGCCACAATGAGCAGAGCGGGCGGATGACAGGTCATGGCTACGCTATGGCCCTCCGATCCGCCCAGACGAAAGGGTACCGGCGCTGTAGAGGAAGCATCGGCTTATGGGACTCTGCTCCGCAGCCGCTTTCTTCCTCTACCACCAGCTTCATTCACAACACTGATGCTGTGGTATGGCGGGTCGGCAACCTGTGATCTGGGCTTGCCAACCCACCATTACAGAGCAGGAGGTCGCGGGCCACATCAGAGGGCTCCGCGGGCCACATGTGGCCCCCGGGCCACTGGTTGGCCACCCCTGCATTAAAGAATGATGCAATAAAATTAATTCCATTCAAAATTTAGAATTTTTAAGGTTAGGGGACATAGACGGTTTAGAGCAGTGGTTCTCAACCTGGGGGTCGGGACCCCCTTGGGGGTCGAATGACAATTTGCCAGGGGTCACCGAATCCTGGGCTGTTTCTGAAGCCCACACCACTTTTGCGGGTGCCCAGCTGGGCTGTTCCTGGAGCCTGTGGCCACCCACTCAGCCTCTTTGCAGCCGTCCATTCAGTTCACGGCATGGGTGGGGGGCAGCTGACTGGTGAGGAATGTGAAAACGGAGGGAGGAACAAAGAAAAAGGGGGAGAAAGAATAAGAGATAAGAGACAGAACAAGAAAGACGGCTAGAGCGAGGAATATGGGGAAAAAAGCAAGAAATGAGGATAGAGAGAGATAAAAGGGAAACAAAGAGAGTGGTACATCGTAAAATATACCATAAGGGGTTTGAATACTGTATAAGTGGAAGAGACTCAGGGAGCGCTAAATGTCCGTGGGCTGGGGGGGGAGGGGGGGGCGCAAATTACTTGTCTTGCCTTGGGTGCTGACAACCCATGCTCCGAAATGCTCCGAACCCATGCTCCGAAAATTATTTTACTGTTGGGGGTCCCCACAACTTGGGAAATTTTATCAAGGGGTCACGGCACTAGAAAGGTTGAGAACCACTGGTTTAGAGGAATATGAAAAGACCTGGTCTAAGTGGATAGAGTTCAAACATTCAATGACATTTGCGGAGCTAATGGGTGCTTAGGGCTTAGGACCTTGTAGGACTTTTTATATTTTTAAGATTGGGATATAACATAAGAAAGTAATAAGACAGAAAATAAGAATGATCGGAAGAGATAGAAAGGCGACCCCTTGATGTGTTAATCCTATGGAAGACTACATAGGTGTGTGAGGTATGTTCTGTTAACCTAATTGAACATTTCAAAGGGTATCTTGTTTACATACTTAACCACCTCAATACCAGGCACTTACACCCCCTTCCTGCCCAGACCAATTTTTAGCTTTCTGCGCTGCGCTGTAGCACTTTGAATGACAATTGCGCGGTCATGCTACACTGTACCCAAGCAGAATTTTTATCATTTTCTTCCCACAAATAGAGATTTCTTTTGGTGGTATTGGATCACCTCTGCAGTTTTTATTTTTTGCTAAACGAATAAAAAAAAGACCGTAAATTTAGAAAAAAATATACATTTTTCTTTTGTTTCTGTTATAAAGTCCAAAGTCTGCTTCTGGGACTTTGTACTCGTCTCACCCCTAGGGTTGCCAACTTTCTGAAATTGAAATAAGGAACATGGGAGGGGGCGGGGGCATGGGCGGGGCAGGGGCGGGGCGGGGATGTACCATATTAAGAAACCCATCAGGATTCAGAAATGATTGACACATTATGAGGGAGTGGGACATCACAGGAACACAAGGGGGAACACTGGGTAGACAGATGGAATGTTAGGCTAAACTTGTACTATCTCTTTAAATATTATCAACTATATTTGAGTTTTAAAAATCCACATAATTACACATAGCCTACCATATCAGCCTCTGGAGACGTCTGATGAACAAGGAACCTCGACATCGTTCCCTCCTGTGCCCGCAGCCTCTCGCTCCTCTTGTGATTATCTCCTGCTGCGTGCTGCTTAATATCACACACTCCGCCGTGAGAAATAGAAAAAACGCGACGGCATATGGTACAATTGGCCTTGTATTCATTGTCCCTCACGCATTCCAGCCACGGGTAGTCATTTTCCCATTCAATTCTGTATTTTTGCGCTCTTTTCTTTTTTGCTGGCTGCTCGGAGGAGGTAGTAATTTTTAAAATTCTTCTCTCTGTCATCATCACTGCAGGCGCCGGGCGGAAAAAGTAAGGGGGGGGTTGTTGTGATGAGTGACTGTCTGTGGCCTTCTGACCAATGCCTGTGAGCTGTGACCAACCATTGACCAATGACTGTCTGTGTGCGTCGGCGTCCCCTCCCCCCCGCGGCCTTCTGACCAATGCCTGTGAGCTGTGACCATTGACCAATGACTGACTCTGTGTGCGTCGGCGTCCCCTCCCCTCCGCGGCCTTCTGACCAATGCCTGTGAGCTGTGAGTGTGACCAATAACTGCCTGTGTGCGTCGGCGTCCCCTCCCCTGCGCGGTTCTGACCAATGCCTGTGAGCTGCCTGTGAGTGTGACCAGCAATGACTGCCTGTGTGCGTCGGCGCTCGGAGTCCCTCCCCTCCGCGGCCTTCTGACCAATGCCGTGCCGTGCCAGATGACGTCACGACGTCATCCGGCACGGCATTGGTCAGAAGGCTGCGGAGGGGAGGGGACGCGGAGCGCCGACGGCGACGCACACAGAGTGACGAACTGAGGTACCGGTACCGCGGAAAACGGAACAAAGTGCGTTCCGTATCGGTCTGATACGGAACAGCACTTTTGTGTTGAAAATACGGTACGATTCCGTATTTTACGGAACGGTTGGCAACCCTACTCACTCCCCCCCCCCCCTCTTACCTTTCAAGAGTAGGCAGCGCCATTTAACCCTTCATATCTAACACATACTTCAAGGGTGCCCTGACTGCAAAAAAATTGTGAAACACTGACATAGAGGAACCGATCTCTCCATTTTCCTCCTGCAGCCGATGAATGCCTGCGGGAGGGAGAGGAGGAGAAGCAGGGGGAAATGGAGAAATCGGTTCCTTTATATGCAGCCACCCATTTGCGACCGGGTCCTGTTGTCCCGCCACCGAACTCGGAGAAAAGAGCCCTGTCCGGGGGTCAGGGGGGCCCTTCATGGTTTCTTGCATCGGGGCCCTGAAGGTTCTAGTTACACCACTGATTGACACTGTGATGAGAGAGTTACTGAAGGACAGTTTAATGCTCAAGTGTGCATGGCACAATTAAAGGTGCCCCATGTGTAAGGCACGTGACTCTAGTCAAGGTACCTAGTATAGCCCAGAAGAACCCACCCCAGGGTTGGCCTTCCATGTGACCCACACTTGGTGGAGGGAATCATGGAGGAGGTGTACCCCACCTATGCTTCAGACTGAAAAACATTCTGTATACTGCAATTATCTGAAGTAAAATTTTGTTGGATTCTTCTGTATTTTTTTGAAGAATCGATCTGCCAAGTGGTGCCAAGTCATCAGATAACCATACTGTCCGGACAGACTGGGTCGAAGGAAGTATGTCAATGCATAAAGCGGCATTTGAAACCGAACACTTTATATGAGATTGTTCTCACTATTAGATGAAAAAGTGAAGTTGGCTCCAAGAAACGTGTTGGTTGAAAATCAGCATGTACAAGACTATTTATGATAATAAATTAGCATTCCTCCTCCAGTCCCCATTCGTTCTGCTGCTGTCTCCCTCCCTCCGTGTTCCCCTCCATGCTGTGGTCTCCCTCCGTGTTCCCCTCCATGCTGTGGTCTCCCTCCGTGTCCCCCTCCATGCTGCGGTCTCCCTTCGTGTCCCCCTCCATGCTGCTCTCTCCCTCTGTGTCCGCCTCCATGCTGCTCTCTCCCTCTGTGTCCGCCTCCATGCTGCTCTCTCCCTCTGTGTCCCCCTCCCTGGTGCTCTCTCCCTCTGTGTCCCCCTCCATGCTGCGCTCTCCCTCTGTGTCCCCCTCCATGCTGCGGTCTCCCTTCGTGTCCCCCTCCATGCTGCGGTCTCCCTCTGTGTCCCCCTCCATGCTGCTGTCTCCCTCCGTGTCCCCCTCCATGCTGCGGTCTCCCTCCGTGTCCCCCTCCATGCTGCGGTCTCCCTCCGTGTCCCCTCCATGCTGCTCTCTCCCTCCGTGTCCCCCTCCATGCTGCTCTCTCCCTCCGTGTCCCCCTCCATGCTGCTCTCTCCCTCCGTGTCCCCCTCCATGCTGCTCTCTCCCTCTGTGTCCCCCTCCATGCTGCTGTCATCCTCCGTGTCCCCCTCCATGCTGCTCTCTCCCTCTGTGTCCCCCTCCATGCTGCTCTCTCCCTCTGTGTCCCCCTCCATGCTGCTCTCTCCCTCCGTGTCCCCCTCCATGCTGCCGCCCCCCTCCGTGCTCCTCCTCCACCTCCTCGATCTGTCAGGATGGAGAGCGGAGGTAGGAGCCGGTAAATCCGGCTCCTTACTGTTCAGAATGTACAGAGTCAGTGTCCATTCACATAACTGAAACATCGTAAACTGTGTTTACAATTTTTCAGTTTATGAATGAAGAGGAGCCGCTGTCTTCTCTCCATTCACTTTCAGTGCAGCTGAGGCTGCTGAGAAAGGGACTGGGGAATATGTGTCCCTAGTCCCTTTTCCTGTCTCAAAGGGGAGATGTCAGGGGTCTGTTAAGACCCCTGATATCTCACCAAAGCCCTCCAACAGGGCTGATAAAAAAAATTGCAATAAATAATAAAAAAATTAATTGGAAAAAATAATACAATTGTAAAAAAATGTAAAAAAATAAATAAATAAATAAATAATTGTAAAAAATAAAAACTACTGACACATGTGCCACTGTCACATGAGATTAAAAAAAAGTATCGGTATTGGCGAGTACTTGGAAAAAAAGTATCGGTACTTGTACTCGGTCTTAAAAAAGTGGTATTGGGACAACCCTAAGAAAACATTGTTATAATGCGAGTTTAACAAAGTGAATCTACGAATGTCAAAAAAACTTTTTCAAATAAAAAAAAAATGGAATTGCCTTTATGTGTTAGAATTATTTGCATATCATAAATATCCACTTTTCCCTTTATACACTATATCTCACAAATGTATGCACTACTGGTTGCCCCCCCAAGAGGATTATGTCCCTCCATATATAGGGAAGGGGGAAATGACATTAGACAGGACGTTCACCCAGGCACAACGTAGGCAGATAGTAAATCTTGCGTTGAAATCTTCAATATCTACAAGAACCCAAGAAACTAATTTTAAAATAATGACAAGATGGTACTGTACACCCTCATTACTTAATAAATTCTCCCCGAGGATCCCGGACAAATGTTGGAGGTGTCGGGAGGAAAGAGGGACATTATTTCCTGTTGTTTGGTCCTGCCCAAAACTGGAGTACTTCTGGGGGGAACTGCAGGTGATACTCGAAAAATGAGAATATTGGTCAAAAGTTCATTTATTTTACTAATGCAACTTAAAGGGGTTGTAATGGTAAACATTACACTACAGGAGAGTCAGGACACTCTACATTGCAGATAGAGAAAGGAGCTGCGTGTTAGTGATTGTCCTGACTCTCCCGTAGTCCCAGAGAGGGGGCGAGCACGACACTCCACACCAGGGAGAAAGCCTCGCATTACGGTGTGTAGTTACAGACAGAAGAACAGGAAGTGAGGATTTCTCAGAAGAAATAAGGACATTTAAAAGCAAAATGGAAGGATGAGGTAAGTGAAGGAGGACTGCACTAAGGTAAAGGAAGCTATTTAGGAAAAAAAATTGTAACTTTGGAACCCCTTTAAAAGGTGAAACTAATATATGACATATGGCCAGATTCAGGTAGGGCAGCGTAACTTTGTGCGGGCGTAGCGTATGGTATTTACGCTACGCCGCCGCAAGTTAGAGAGGCAAGTGCTGTATTCACAAAGCACTTGCATCCTAAGTTACGGCGGCGTAGCGTAAATGTGCCGGCGTAAGCGCGCCTAATTCAAATGAGGAAGAGGTGGGCGTGTTTTTGGGAAATTAAGCATGTCCCCACGTAAATGACGTTTTGAAGGAACGGATAGAATGCCTAAGATACGTCGAACACTGCCTACGACGTGAACGTAACTTACGCACAGCCCTAACTTGCGCAAACGACGTAAAAAGATACACTTGTTCCGACGTCCATACCTTGCATGTGCTACGCCACCTAGGGAGCAGCTTTATCTTTACGCAGGCGTATGTCTTACGTAAGCGGCGTAAATAATTGCGACGGGCACACGTACGTTCGTGAATCGGCGTATCTTGCTCATTTGCATATTCGACGCGGAAAACAACAGAAGCGCCACCTAGCGGCCAGCGTAAATATGCACCCTAAGATACGACGGCGTAGGAGACTTACGCCGCTCGTATCTTAGCCTAATTTAAGCGTGTCTGGTTTCCAGAATACGCTTAAATTTACGATGGCGTAGATTCAGAGTTACGTCGGCGTATCTACTGATACGCCGGCGTAACTCTCTCTGAATCTAGCTAATAGACTCATTGCATGCAAGGCAAGATGGTTCAAGCCGTGATTTGTCATCATTGTGATGATTATGGCTTACAGCTCATGAAAATCCCAAATCCACAATCTCAGACAATTTGAATATTATGGACTGAGGCTGGAGTCAGGGCATCAAGAGCACCACACACAGACGGATCCTGGACATGGGCTTCAAATGTCGTGTTCCTCTTGTCAAGCCTCCTGAACAACAAACAACATCAGAAGCGTCTTACCTGGGCTAAAGGAAAACACACCTGGTCTGGTGCTCAGGGGTCCAAAGTCCTCTTTTCTGATGAGAGCAAATTTTGCTCTTGAAAACCCCAAATTCACAATCTCAGAAAATTTGAATATTGTGAAAAGGTGCAATATTTTAGGCTGAAAGTGTCACACTCTAAGCACCTAATTAATCCATAACACCTGCAAAGGGTTCCTGAGCCTTTAAATGGAATCTCAGTTTGGTTCAGAAGGAATCACAATCATGGGAAAGACTGCTGACCTGACAGTTGTGCAGAAAACCATCATTGACACCGTCCATAAGGAGGGAAAACCTCAAAAGGTAATTGCAAAAGAAGTTGGATGTTCCCAAAGTCCTGTATCAAAGCACATTAATAGAAAGTTATGTGGAAGGGAAAAGTGTGGAAGAAAAAGGTGCACAAGCAGCCGGGATGACCGCAGCCTGGAGAGGATTGTCAGGAAAAGGCCGTTCAAAAGTGTTGGGAACAAGTCAGTGCATCAAGAGCACCAAACACAGACGGATCCTGGACATGGGCTTCAAATGTCGTATTCCTCTTGTCAAGCCTCCTGAACAACAAACAACGTCAGAAGCGTCTTACCTGGGCTACAGAAAAACACACCTGGTCTGGTGCTCAGGGGTCCAAAGTCCTCTTTTCTGATGAGAGCAAATTTTGTATCTCATTTGGAAACCAAGGAGCCGGAGTATGGAGGAAGAATGGAGAGGCACACACTGCAAGATGCTTGAAGTCCAGTGTGAAGTTTCCACAGTCTGTGATGATTTGGGGAGCCGTGTCATCTGCTGGTGTTGGTCCACTGAGCTTCATTAAGTCCGGGGTCACCACAGCCGTCTACCAGGAGATTTTGGAGCACTTCATGCTTCCTTCCGCAGACGGGATCACGTGTCTTCCCAGACGAAGACACGTGATCCCGTGTCGTAACGCGTAGGGATTGGACGGGAGGACGTACACCTGGAGTGACGTATGCTGGCGCTGTGAACGCCGCTCATTTTAAATTTTTGCTGCACTGATTTCTTGTATTTAATATAAGCACAGGTTTTTCTTTATTAAAATTTCCCTGAGTTTACGTATTTCACGATTGGAGCCCCTTCCTTTGTTTCCTCTTTTCCTGTTCGGGTCCGAGTACTGTTTGGACTGGTCGAGGATATGGTTATCGGCGTTTAGGGAGGACTGGCTGAGATCATCTACAGAGGACTGTCAGTGAGATCTATAGTGGATGCACCTAACCATTGGCTTGGAGGTAAGAGTCCCGGGAGCCCAGGGAGGGATTATTACATCCATCTGTCAACACTTCTTATCTGAATAATTGGATATTTAGCAACATCAGCAGCTCCATCTCGGCAGCTTCTTTATTTAATCATGTATATGACTGTTTTGCACAGTGTCACTCTAGCATTTGCTAATGGTGGCATTTTTCACTCATTTATTTAATATTTTATTTAATTTATTTATTATTATTATTATTTTTTGGACTCTTTGCACTTTAATTGTCGGTTTATCCGTATATTGAGCTTGTGAGCTCTCTTATGTATATCATTTACTGTGTTTTTTTTCACGTATTTGCATTTTTCACTTACCATGTGTGTGTGATAGGTTGCGCAGAATCCCATTTTATCTTATTTCTGCATTTGTGTATTGTAAACACTTTAGGTTGTGCAGCACTTAATTTATTTTGTTTAGGTTAGTACTCATTAAGGGTCCGTATTAGCGCAAAAGCACTGCCACTTTATTCTATGGGGATGCTGACTTCATTTTCCAGCAGGACTTGGTACCTCCCCCACACTGCCAAAAACACCAAAACCTGGTTCAATGACCGTGGGATTACTGTGCTTGATTGGCCAGCAAACTCGCCTGACCTGAACCCCATAGAGAATCTATGGGGCATTGCCAAGAGAAAGATGAGAGACATGAGACGGAACAATGCAGAAGAGCTGAAGGCCGCTATTGAAGCATCCTGGTCTTCCATAACACCTCATCAGTGCCACAGGCTGATCGCTTCCATGCCACGCCGCATTGAGGGGCCCAAACCAAGTACTGAGTACATATGCATGCTTCTACTTTTCAGAGGTCCGATATTGTTCTATGTACAATCCTTGTTTTATTGCATGTAATATTCTAATTTTCTGAGATTGTGGATTTGGGGTTTTCATGAGCTGTAAGCCATAATCATCACAATGATGACAAATCACGGCTTGAACTATCTTGCTTTGCATGTAATGAGTCTCTCTCATATATTACTTTCACCTTTTAAGTTGCATTAGTGAAATAAATGAACTTTATTCAAATTTTTCAAGTTTCACCTGTATGGCGGATAGCACAGAAATTTACTGAGTAAATTCGTCACTGCATCGCTTTAACTGACAATTGCGCGGTCGTGCGACGTGGCTCTCAAACAAAATTGACATACTTTTTTTCCCCACAAATAGAGCTTTCTTTTGGTGGTATTTGATCACCTCTGCGGTTTTTATTTTTTGCGCTATAAACAAAAAAACAATGGGCTGGATTCATGTACATTTGCGCTTTTTTTGCGGAGGCGCAGGGCAACGTTTTTGCCCTGCGCCCCCGCAAATTTACTGCGCTGCCCTTGATTCACGGAGCAGTAGCTCCGTAAATTGCATGGGCGCGCCGGCAAAATGTCCGGCGTAAGCGCGCGCAATTTAAATGATCCCGTAGGGGGCGGGAATCATTTAAATTAGGCGCGTTCCCGCGCCGATCGTAGAGCAAGGACGTCATTTGCTTCAAAGTGAACGTGAATGGCGTCCAGCGCCATTCACGAATCACTTACGCAAACTACATAAATTAGAAATTTCGCGACGCGGGAACAACGGGTATACGTAACATTGGCTGCCCCTGCTAATAGCAGGGGCAGCCTTACGCGAAAAACGCCGTACGGAAACGACGTAAACTGCGTACGCAGGGCTCGCGCAACGTTGTGAATCGGCGTTAGTATGCAATTTGCATACTATACGCTGAGCACAACGGGAACGCCACCTAGCGGCCATCGCAAGAATGCAGCCTAAGATATGCGGGCATAAGAGCCTTATGCCGCGCATATCTTAGGCTGCAGTCGGCGTAACGAGGTTCCTGAATCAGGAGCATTCGTTATGCCGGGGCAAGTAAGCAATTGCGCCTTTGTAACTATGGTTACACAGGCGCAATTGCTTCTTGAATCCAGCCCAATATATATATATAATACTTTTTGCTATAATAAATATCCCCAAAAAAGATATGCATTTTTTTTCCCTCAGTTCTTCTACATATTGTTAATATATACAACTATATAACCGTTTTTCCTAAATTTGAAATTGAATAGAGTAGAAAAGAATAGAGTAGACAATTCAAGAATAGAAAGAATATAACCATCTTCTAAAATTCAAATTCCGAATGAAATAAAATGTATGTAAATTACGAATGGAAACAAAACAAATG
This sequence comes from Rana temporaria, assembly GCF_905171775.1. Classification (NCBI taxonomy): domain Eukaryota; kingdom Metazoa; phylum Chordata; class Amphibia; order Anura; family Ranidae; genus Rana; species Rana temporaria. The sequence continues at coordinate 20,692,850 of NC_053490.1, read as the reverse complement.
TTTTCGTTCTGCACATGTCTACTGGACTGCAGCTCAAGGACTAATATATTTTTGATACTTTGAAACTTTTTTTTATTTCTTTTTTATGTACAGTTTTTTATTTAGGATGAGTGAAATGTTACAGATCCACTTTAAATTAACCCCGTAAATGAAATGGAATCTAATATGTAATGGATGCCGCCTCAGAGAAAAATGTGTATGAGTTTGCAGAGCTAAAGGTTGTTCTGTTTTGGAAGGAGGGAAGCCTCTCCATATGGCGGCAGAGTTATCACTTGTAGAAATACGAGAGGCTCGCCGAGGGGAAAAAGTTCCACACATACAAAGGAGTTCATATACATAGGAGCGCACATACATAGGAGCTCATATACATGGGAGCACACATACATAGGAGTTCATATACATAGGAGCGCACATACATAGGAGCGCACATACATAGGAGCGCACATACATAGGAGCACACATGCATAGGAGCACACATACATGGGAGCACACATGCATAGGAGCACACATGCATAGGAGCACACATGCATAGGAGCACACATGCATAGGAGCACACATACATGGGAGCGTACATACATGGGAGCGCACATACATGGGAGCGCACATACATAGGAGCGCACATACATAGGAGCACACATGCATAGGAGCACACATGCATAGGAGCACACATACATAGGAGCACACATACATAGGAGCACACATACATAGGAGCACACATACATAGAAGCGCACATGCATAGGAGCGCACATGCATAGGAGCGCACATACATAGGAGCACACATACATAGGAGTGCATATACATAGGAGCACACATACATAGGAGCGCATATACATAGGAGCGCACATACATAGGAGCACACATACATAGGAGTGCATATACATAGGAGCACACATACATAGGAGTGCACATACATAGGAGCTCACATACATAGGAGCGCACATACATAGGAGCGCACATACATACATAGGAGTGCATATACATAGGAGCACACATACATGGGAGCACACATACATGGGAGCGCACATACATAGGAGTGCGCATACATAGAAGCGCACATACATAGGAGCACACATACATGGGAGCGCACATACATGGGAGCATACATAGGAGCGCACATACATGGGAGCGCACATACATAAGAGCACACATACATGGGAGCGCACATACATGGGAGCATACATAGGAGCGCACATACATGGGAGCGCACATACATAGAAGCACACATACATAGGAGCACACATACGTAGATGCGCATATACATAGGAGCGCACATACATAGGAGCTCACATACATGGGAGCACACATACATAGGAGCACACATACATGGGAGCGTACATACATGGGAGTGCACATACATAGGAGCACACATACATGGGAGCGCACATACATGGGAGCACACATACATGGGAGCACACATACATGGGAGCACACATACATGGGAGCACACATACATGGGAGCACACATACATAGGAGCACACATACATAGGAGCACACATACATGGGAGCACACATACATGGGAGCACACATACACAAACCAGGAGCAATTCAGCATTGCAGTATGTTAAAGTGGTTGTAAACCCAAAATAAAAAACCCTGCAAGACAAAGGCATAATGAGCTAGTATGCATTACATACTAGCTCGTTATGTATTACCTCCAATTACCTGCGATATCTCACCCGGGGCTTACTTCCGGTATGGCGCCTCTTGCGCTGTGATTGGCCGAAGCCGTGATGATGTCACTCCCACGCATGCGCACGGGAGCCGCCGGTAACAGCACATGGACTGAAGCAACCGTGCATAGGTGCCATTGCTTCAGTTTGCCCCAGTGCACATGTGCCTTAACTACTTGCCGACTGCCGCATGTAGATTTACGTCAGCAGAATGGCACCGCTGTGCAAAGGGACGTACCTGTACATCCCTTTGAATTTGGCGCCGTGCGGGCGCGCGCCCCTGCCGCGTGCTTGATGTCCGCCGGGTGCCTGCGATCGTCTCACGGAGCTGCAGAACGGGGAGATGCCTGTGTAAACAAGGCATTTCCCTGTTCTGCATTGTGACAGGACAGTGATCTACTGCTCCCTGTCATCGGGAGCAGTGATCAGTGTCATGTCACTTGTAGCCCAGCCCTCTTACAGTTAGAATCACTCCCTAGGACACACCTAACCCCTTCCTTGCCCCCTAGTGTTTAACCCCTTTCCCTGCCAGTATCATTTACACAGTAATCAGGTCACGATAAAATAAAGTCGCAGATCGCCGCCATTACTAATAAAAATTAAATTATTTTAAAAATTCCATATCGGTCCCGAGATTACAAAAGCTATTTAACCACTTCCCGACCGCCGCATGTATATGTACGTCCACAGAATGGCACGTACAGGCAAATGGGCGTATATATACGTCCTTGCCTTCTAGCGGGTGGGGGGTCCGATCGGGACCCCCCCCCCCCGCTACATGCGGCGGTCGGATTCCCTCGGGGAGCGATCCGGGACGACGGCGCGGCTATTCGTTTATAGCCGCTCCGTCGCGATCGCTCCCCGGAGCTGAAGAACGGGGAGAGCCGTATGTAAACACGGCTTCCCCGTGCTTCACTATGGCGCTGCATCGATCGAGTGATCCCTTATATAGGGAGACTCGATCGATGACGTCAGTCCTACAGCCACACCCCCCTACAGTTGTAAACACACACTAGGTGAACCCTAACTCCTACAGCGCCCCCTGTGGTTAACTCCCAAACTGCAACTGTCATTTTCACAATAAACAATGCAATTTAAATGCATTTTTTGCTGTGAAAATGACAATGGTCCCAAAAATGTGTCAAAATTGTCCGAAGTGTCCGCCATAATGTCGCAGTCACGAAAAAAATTGCTGATCGCCGCCATTAGTAGTAAAAAAAAAAAATTAATAATAATGCAATAAAACTATCCCCTATTTTGTAAACGCTACAAATTTTGCGCAAACCAATCGATAAACGCTTATTGCGATTTTTTTTACCAAAAATAGGTAGAAGAATACGTATCGGCCTAAACTGAGGGAAAACAAAAATTTATATATGTTTTTGGGGGATATTTATTATAGCAAAAAGTAAAAAATATTGCATTTTTTTCAAAATTGTCGCTCTATTTTTGTTTATAGCGCAAAAAATAAAAACCGCAGAGGTGATCAAATACCACCAAAAGAAAGCTCTATTTGTGGGGGAAAAAGGACGCCAATTTTGTTTGGGAGCCACGTCGCACGACCGCGCAATTGTCTGTTAAAGCGACGCAGTGCCGAATCGCAAAACCTGGCCTGGGCATTTAGCTGCCTAAAGGTCCGGGGCTTAAGTGGTTAAGGGAGATCCGGGTGCTTAATCCAGTTTGAGAAGGATTTTGGACCGAGAATATTTCCACCTTTGGGAAGGTCTGTGGCAGAGACTTTACTAAAGTTCCGAGTGACACTCTGGCTGTTGGTCCGGTGAGCGCGGCCTATCCAGATGCACTATACCCACTCTGGCTAGAGTGGCGACGAAAGTTGACGTTGGAAGCAGGACTCTTTGCGAAACCCAGTTATACGCCTGAATCCATTACCTACCACCTCTTCTATCTTCCCACCTAATACTACTTTTACCATTTTTACCCCGCTGGGTAATAAAGCACAGAAAAAGATACATTGACTTTCTTACAGCTTTCATCCAGTACCCTAGACGGCGGAGAATTAGAGGTAACATGCCACCCAAATCAAACCAGCAGCTCCTTCGGGGGTAGTGCTACACATGGGGGCTCGTCCGGGATTGGCTGTTACCTCTGGCAACTGAACTGAGTGTTTTATTCCGCCATTGAGAGTCTGAAATTGTCAAGGTGTCACTGTGCTGGTGAAGAAGGGGTTAAGGTCAAGTGTTGAAAAGTTCTGGGCGCACGTGCAGCAGAGTGACGTGTCCCAGCAACGTGCCCAGAAAAGAACTTGAAGTGGGAGGAGTTACCCACCCCTCCGTGAGATGTGGGCGAGTTTGGTGCCAAAGGACAGTGTGATTTGAGAGAAGATCATGCCAGTATGTCCGCGTATCCAACGCCATTCGAGAGGCTGAGGCCTATCATGCCTCTCACGGAAGTTAACCCGATTCCTGTCCTCACCGGAGCTTCCATGACGGACACTGGAATTCGCATGAAGACGCGGGGGCGGTTCGTGCTGTACACAATTGGCAGCGTGGAGGTAGTCGGCGTGTCTTGCCCCAGGTGCACAGAGCTAATGATCCGGATCCAACCATCCGTCCGATGTGCGAGGTGCGGTGAGTACCTCTTTCAAGTGGATCAGCCCACAGAGTCGCCCCACGCTTATCAGGTAGACTGGGTTATAGGGACTGTGACTGCGGAGGAAGTTACTCCCTGGCCTGCTGCTACTACTACTAGTACTACTGCTACTTTGACTTCAATCACCACGCCAATTGTATCCCCCACTGTGAGTGACTGATACCAGTGAGAGAACTGTGCTCGCCGCGAAAGTGGATGCCACCATGGAGACCACGTGCACGGCAATGGTGCCCTCTTGTTTTGCATTTAAGAAGGTGGGATACATGAAGGCCTCCCACGGCTGTGGTCGAGGCCGAGTCTGGCGCATACCAGGATTGGGCTCCAGGGAGGATGTTGCCCTGTCGAGGCCAAACGGAAGACTGGTAAGCAGGCCAGGGACAGTAATTCAAAAGTTGTGCGCACTTGTTTGCCTGCGGAGGATGACCAGTGGTTCGAATCGGAGCTGCCCGAATTGACATGGGGCAAAGGGTTCCGTGCTGCGACTGCCCGCAATTCAAGAGCATGCTCTCAGATGGATTTTGGGGATACCACGCAAACAAGATGGGAGGTCACAGTAGAGAAAGGTGCTTCCATTAAAGAGACTGCTGTACCTCCATCTGTATTGCCTGTTTTGAAAAGGTCTCCTGATACCTGCATTATGCCAGGACTGGGACACTCCCGCACGCTACCCAAGCTTGCTCGTCTGCAAAGGATCATCATCAAGAAGGTGGCCCTTGATTATGGATGGGAGTTCCCTTATGTGCCCGAGGATCTCATGAAAGAAATTGTGAAGAATCGGGAGGAATGGTGCAGAGATGTCGTTTGGGACTATTTGAAGGTAGACAAGCCTTTCTGGGCAGCCAATCAGGAGGGTTGATCGCCTCGCTGTGCATGCTGGGGAAGGGTATTTATGGGGCGGAACCCATTGGTTTGGAGTCGTCTTCGCCGCCATCCGCCTGGGCAGTCGTCCCACCACCCCCGTGTGTGGCCCTCCTGGCCGGGGTGTGTGTGTTTCAGTGTTCCTGGCTCCGGGACCACATTGGTCCGGAGCAAATAATCTACCTGGTAGGCTCAGTGTGTAGACTGAGTCTGCGGTTGCAGAGTTGTCCTGTGCTGTCCGTCCCGAGGGGGGAAGCCGACCGATGAAGAACCTGTCTGAGGGAACAGCGAGCACGAGGCTGGTATCCCAGGAGAGGCCTACTGCTTCATCGCAGGACACCGTTTCTGAGAGGCTGGACGATGATAGCCTATCAGTCCCGAGATTACTAAAACTGTTTAAGGGAGATCGGGTGCTTAATCCAGTTTGAGAAGGATTTTGGACCGAGAATATCTCCACCTTTGGGAAGTGGCAGAGACTTATCTAAAGTTCCGAGTGACACTCTGGCTGCTGGTCCAGTGAGAGCTGCCTATCCAGATGCACTATACCCACTCTGGCTAGAGTTGCGACGAAAGTTGGAAGCAGGACTGTTTCCGAAACCCAATTATTCGCCTGAATCCATTACCTACCACCTCTTCTAGTTCCCATCTAATACTACTTTTACCATTTTTACCCCATTGGGTAATAAAGCACAGAAAAAGATACCTACAGTGTGGACATTGACTTTCTTACAACTCTCATCCAGTACCCTAGACGGCGGAGAATTAGAGGTAATATGCCACCCAAATCAAACCAGCAGCTCCTTCGGGGGTAGTGCTACATATGGTTGTATATTGTTATAGTTATATGATCATGCTGATTAGATATGTGCATTCCCGTTCGTACGAATGTTATTTTCGTACGAAAATGTTCATTTTCGTACCCGCAGAATAATGTGTACATACGAAAAAATGTAAGCACCAAAATACGAAAACGACGGGATTACGAATGAGTCGCATAACGAACAACCGCAAATACGAACGAACGATCCGACGAAAACGGCAAAAGAACGAATATGACATCTATAACAAAAGACTTGCATTCTTTATTTTGTTTGAATCCTTGTTCTGTTCGTATTTTGATTTTCAGTCGTATGTTCATATGACATCTAACAAAAGATTTTCATTCTGTATTTTGTTTGATTCCTTTTTCTGTTTGTATGTTCATATGACATCTAACAAAAGATTTGTATTCTGTATTCTGAATTCCTTTTTTCTGTTCGTAATTTGGTTTCAAAATACAGAATGCAAATCTTTTGTTATAAGATGTAATTTTCGTTTTTTTGAATGGGCAGTGAGTGTAGTTAGTTAGTGAAGCAGCTTCTCTTTTGTGCTGAGTACAGTAGTACAGTAAAGCCAAATAAACTTTTCTGTGGATTTTCGTCTGAAGGGAGATCAGTTGGCCAGACTTTTGAACCTGGAACCCAAAAATGGTTTTCTGATGGAGTTTAAAAACGAACGAACGTTCGGTAAAACGATCGTTTTTATGTTTGTTGTTAAAAAAGTCTGACCAAGTGTATGGGACTTAACAATAGTTAATATGGATGAGCCGCGTGTTGAAAGTGCCGCGAATCCCGCGATATATTTACGAAAGTACAAAATTACGAAAATTCACGAAAATTATTGTCTAACAAGTAACGAACATGAATTAAACAGAATAACGAACCATCCCGCATGTACGAAAATAAAACGGTAACCAAAATACGAAACGATCGGAATACGAAAAAATCGCGTCGTACGAAAAACTAACGGGAATGAACAGGAAAACGGGCGTCTTACGAAAAACGAACGGGAACGAACCTACGGAACGATACGAAACAGAACAAAAAAAAACGAAAAAAAATTCTGTGCACATGTCTAATGCTGATATAGGGCCAAATCCACAAAGACCCGGCGTAACGGCGAAATTCTAATTTAAGTTACACTGCCTTAAAATTTCTACCTAAGTGCCCGATCCACAAAGCACTTACCTAGAAATTTCTGGCCGTGTAACTTAAATTCCGCCGGCGCAAGGCGTTCCTCATTTCATGGGGGCGATTCCCATTTAAATAAGGCGCGCTCCCGCGCCGGCCGTACTGCGCATGCTCGTGACGTCATTTTCCCGACGTGCATAGCGCGAAATTACGTTACGCCGGGCTTTGTGGATTGCGACGGGTCAATAAAGTTGCGTCGGGAAAAAAAAAAGATACGGCGTGAAAAAAAAAATTCAAATTCGAAAAAAAAACGCGTCGCTAGACAGAAGGGTCTGCTTTTACATGGTGTACTAACTTTACACCTTGTAAAAGCAGCCCTAATTTTACACATGCAACTTAATACTTACGGAGAAAAAACGAAGCTGAAAAGCTTTGTGGATCTCCGTAAGTGCTAATTTGCATACCCGAGGCGGCATTTCGACACGAAATGCCCCCAGCGGCGGATGCGGTACTGCATCCTAAGATCCGGCAGTGTAATTCAATTACACATGCCGGATCTTCTCCCTAACTATGGAAAACTGATTCTGTGGATCAGTTCCATAGTTAGGAACAGGGATACGACGGCGTTACAGCAATTACTCCGTCGTATCTCTTTTGACGATTTGGCCCATAGTTTTTCAATATTACAGTATTTACATATCATTTCCTTCATGTCTCTTCTTGTGATGTCTATGACTATTGTTTGTTGAATCTCTTCTTGTGATGTTTAGGCTACACCTTTAGTATATGACTTAGTTAAAGCGGTGGTTCACCCTCTTTTACATGTTGTTATCAAATGGACTCCCCTGCAAAAATAATGCACTGACAAATTTATTTATTTTTTTTTGCGCGCTGCTTACCCGTTCTTCGCTCGCTGTAGTGATCTGTCAATCACTATCTCCCGCGGGGAATGGGCGTGTTCGTCCCTTCTCCCCCATCCTGTCACTCAGAATTCTGACCTCATCTGTCTACGCGCTCTTCTGTATTCGCGCGACATCTCGTCGGTCAGCTGAGTCCTGAAGGGTGTCATGTGACTGCTCAGTGAATGTATGGAGCTGCAGCTGATAGCTAAGGTAATACAACGGGGCGTGAACTTCTGACGCCAGCCGTTGTTATAGCAACCATGCAGTGTTGACGGCGACGCTCGCCGTCAACACTGCACATGCGCGGGATCGAGCGGTGAATGCTGGGAGGCCAGCATTCGCCCGATCCCGGAAGAAGACCCCGTCGGCTTCAGTATGCCCACAGGCAAGATGGAAACGTCCATCGCATGCAAATCAAAGTTATCTTTTTGCGAAAAACAGCGCATCGGACGGCTGGACGTGTGGGACACCCTGTTAGGGAAGGAGGAAAGGTAAGTGCTGCACATTACAGAAAAAAAAAAAAAACCCACATCCCGCCGAACCACCGCTTTAATAGTTTTTTGGCACCTAATGTTTTTAAAAGAAGGCTTAATAAAATGTAGGTTTTTAAAATTCTGTATACAAGGTGGGGTTTGGGTGTATGCATATTTTCATGAATATTTAAATTTTTGTTGTCATTTTTATGTAGATTTTAAATTGTAGCCCTGGTATACTACTTGAGGATCGAACAGTTATTGCTATGCAATACATTGCTGGCACATACTACGGATAATGCCTTGAGATGTACCAGGTTCCCCATAATGCTCGTTGGTATGTGTATATAAGAAGCCCTCCTTTGCCCTTCCCTGTCTCTATGACTAAGCCCTAATGGGGGCACAAGGCTGCTGTTATGGGGCCCCATAAAGCCTACATGTCAGGACCCCCCCAGGTGTGTGGGTGCAGGTGTACGGCCAGGGCCGTCTTTAGGGCAGGGCAAAAGGGAAAGCTGCCCTGGGCCCTTTCATTGTTGTGGGGGCCCAAAGCAGCTGCCTCATACTTGCCAACTATCCCAGTTTAAATTCCCTTTTCCCTTGAAGTTTTAGTCCTGTGCTGTGTCCTGATATCTCAGTGCGAAGTGCTGCTACTAATACTGCCCAGCTCTGCCCTGATGACTCACCTGCAGACCCTGTATTTACATGTAAATAACCGTCATTCATATTTTAAATATCGGGAGAATTCATATGTAAATAGCTGAGGCCCAGCAGCATTCATATGTAAATAAAGGCGGCATTCATATGTATATCATTCCCCTCTGCAGTGAAGAGATGATGTGCTGTAACCTCGAGCAACCAATCAGTGAGCAGTATTACTGTACAGTAATCTCTAGCAACCAATCAACAAGAAGAAATCATGTGCTGTAACCACTAGCAACTAATCAGTGAGTAGTAATGTGTGCTGTAACCTCTAGCAACCAGTCAGTGAGTGGTAATGATATGCTGTAACTTCTGGCAACTAATCGCAATCACTGCCTGATCTGATCTAGTAAACTGAATTTAAGTCTAGCTGATATTTATTGTATGTCTCAGAGCAGGTGGAGAGCAAAATTTCATGGGGGGGGGGGGGCCCCAAGAATCTTTTTGCCCAGGGTCCAATCAACATTAAAGTCGGCCCTGTGTACGGCCCCAAATATAGACAGTGTGCATGTAATGCTGTTCACCCATACATAGGGTTGTCACCGGTCCGGTTTTGACCCGGACAGTACGGGTTTAGAATGCTGTGCCCGGGTTTCCCTCTACCTGAGACCCGGACACCAGTGCCACTGACAGGGGGCACCATGATACGCCCTATCGACTGCCATGGGGGTATTGGGGGATTTGTGCTGGTAGGGAAAGAAGCTTTGTAATAGGAGGGGATGGGGATAATGGCACTCCAATAGCGAAGCAAAACCACTAGGAGAGGTGATAAATGAATCCGCGCAATAGAAACAGAAAATATATTGCCAGTGTAGTTCCAGAAAGGAATATAAATATAAATTATAAATGTGTGTGGGGTTTGACGCCCAATCAAGAATTTTATAAAGCAGCAGCTGCCTCGATGTGTTTATTCCACCAAGGAGGAATAATGGATGAATAAATTAGGAAGTAGAAATGGCGCTACCTTAATAAAATCATAGGCCCAGATTCAGGTAGCAATTGCGCCTGCGTAACCATAGTTACGCAGCGCAATTGCTGACTTGCGCCGGCGTAACGAGTTCTCCTGATTCAGAGAACTCGTTACGCCGACTGCAGCCTAAAATCTGCGTGGCATAAGGCTCTTATGCCACGCAGATTTTAGGCTGCATTCTAGCGATGACCGCTAGGGGGCGCTCCCATTGTGATCTGTGTATAGTATGCAAATTGCATACTAACACCGATTCACAACGTTGCGCGAGCCCTGCGTACGCAAATTACGTAGTTTGCGTACGTCGGGTTTCACGTAAGGTTACACATCCTAATAGCAGGCGCAGCCAATGCTATAGGATACCCACGTTCCCGCGTCGCGATATTTAAAATCTACGTCGTTTGCGTAAGTGAATCGTGAATGGCGCTGGATGCCATTCACGTTCACTTTGAAGCAAATGACGTCCTTGCGACGTCATTTGCCACAATGCACGTCGGGAAAGTTTCCTGACGGAGCATGCGCTTTACGATCGGCGCGGGAACGCGCCTAATTTAAATGATTCCCGCCCCCCGCGGGATCATTTACATTGCGCGCGCTTACGCCGGGCAATTTTGCCGGCGCGCCCTCGCAATTTACGGAGCTACTGCTCCGTGAATCGAGGGCAGCGCAAAATATTTGCGTGGGCGCAGGGCAAAATCGTTGCCCTGTGCCTCCGCAAATAAAGCGCAAGTCGTACCTGAATCTGGGCCACAGATATTAGTGAGAAAAATGAATAGTGATATTTGAATAAATATATAAATATGAAATAAATAAATTATCCAATACGTGCACTAAAAGTGATATGCAATTAAAAAACGATAATTAATATTGATTTAGATACAAGTGAATACAATGGGCCCGATTCACGTAGCTCCGCGCATCTTTGTGCCGGCGTAGTGCATCTCATATGCGCTACGCCGACGTAACATTGAGAGGCAAGCTGAGTATTCACAAAGCACTTGCTCCCATATGTGCGCCGGCGTAACGTAAATGGGCCGGCGTAAGCCCGCGTAATTCAAAGTAGGCTGGTAGTGGGCATGTTGTATTAAAATGAATCGTGACCCCATGTAAATGCATGGCCGTACGAACGGCGCATGCGCACGCATGCTCAGAATCACGTCGCATATACTCCCTATGATATGTCGGCTCAATGCTTTCGACGTGAACGTAACTTACGCCCAGCCCCATTCACGGACGACTTACGTAAACGACGTAAAATCCGACGGCTGTTCCGACGTCCATACCCTAACATGACTTACACCTGCATTATGAGTCGTAACGTTACGCCGGACGTACGCCTTACGTAAACGGCGTAGCTTACTGCGACGGGCGCAAGTACGTTCGTGAATCGGCGTATCTAGCTCATTTACATATTTGACGCGTAAATCAACGGAAGCGCCCCTAGCGGCCAGCGTAAATATGCACCCAAGATACGACGGCGCAGAAGACTTACGTCGGTCGTATCTTGGCAAAATTCAGGCGTATATTGTTCCCTGAATACGGCGCATAGATACGACGGCGCATCACAGAACTTACGCGGCGTTTTAACAGACTGTGAATCTGGCCCAATATATATAAAAGTCCATATGTGGCTGTATTCTCTGTATCAAAGTGCTGAGTTTCAGAAAGTGCCCCGTGCCAAGTGCAGCTCTGTTAGCGTATTATGGGGCTGATCTGAGGTCTAATATAAGTGTGATCACCAGGTAACCTGGTAGCATGCATTTAAATGTAAAAAAAAATAAAAAATTGCCTGGTGATGAAAAGGTTAAAGGATCCGCTCTAAAAGTACACACAATCCATGGAGAGCATGCTGCTATATACTCTGCACAGCGTGGCCCCACCCACCGGTCATGTGACTATGAAGTCACCCACACACCCCCCTCTTGCCTTGTCACACATTGCTTGCAGTGAATGGGACTGTGCAGCTGGTAGGATCAGAGCTACTACTGGGGAGGACTGCAGGAGGAGAGCATGGAGCTGCTGGGAGCACAGGAGGGGTGCTTGTGTCCGTCATAGGAGGAGGAGGACAGGCGTTGTGCCCAGCAGAGAAAGAGGACTGGCACTGATCCCAGCACTACTGAAAACTTTACCCCTGAACTGGGCACAAGAGGAGTTGTAGTGAAAGCTGCAGCCAAGAGAAGCATTCTGTAGAAGCTGTGCTCATCAGAAGATCAAAGATATTACTGACTGTGCCCATCAGAAATTTTACAGACTGTGCCCATGAGAAATATAACAGATTGTGCCCATTGGAAGAGCAGAGATATTACTGACTGTGCCCATCAGAAGAGTGGAGATATTACTGACTGTGCCCATCAGAAGAGTGGAGATATTACTGACTGTGCCCATCAGAAATTTTACAGACTGTGCCCATCAGAAATTTTACAGACTGTGCCCATCGGAAGAGCAGAGATATTACTGACTGTGCCTATCAGAAGAGTGGAGATATTACTGACTGTGCCCATCAGAAGAGTGGAGATATTACTGACTGTGCCCATCAGAAACTTTGAAGACTGTGCCCATCAGAAGAGTGGAGATATTAGACTGTGCCCATCAGAAGAGTGGAGATATTAGACTGTGCCCATCAGAAAAGTGGAGATATTAGAATGTGCCCATCAGAAGAGTGGAGATATTAGACTGTGCCCATCAGAAGGACAGAGATATTACAGACTGTGCCCCTGTACCCCTCAGAAGATCAGAGATATTACGAACTGTACTCATCAGAAGATCAAAGATAATACAGACTGTACCCATCAGAAGACCGGAGATATTACAGACCGTGCCCACCAGAAAAACTGAGATATTACAGACCGTGCCCATTAGAGGGGCAGCGATATAACAGACTGTGCCCCTGTACCCATCAGAAGATCAGAGATATTACACACTGTACCCATCAGAAGATCAAAGATTGTAGACGGTACCCATAAGAAAAGCGGAGATACTAGTACAGACCATGCCCATTAGAAGGGCAGAGATATAACAGACTGTGCCCCTGTACCCATCAGAAGATTATAGACTGTACCCATCAGAAATATTATAGATTATGCCCCTGTACCCATAAGAAGACTGTGGCCCTGTACCTATCAGGAGATCAGAGATATCACAGACTGTGCCCCTGTACCCATCAAAAGATCAGAGATATCACAGACTGTGCCCCTGCACCCAGTAGATAATGGGCACCATGGAGTTGCTGCTGGGCTCTGCGGCAGTGGTGGGCTGCACAGTGCTGCTGTGTGAGTTGCTCCGATGGATATTCCGGAGGGCAGTGCCCGCTGGTCTGGGACGGGATCTGGCAATGGAAGTGGTGTCCACTCTGCAGCTCTGTTGCTGCACCAGAGAGAATGTACTCCTGGGCACTAAGGTTACTTTTCAGCTCTGGCAGTCCCTGTCTCTCACCTACCTTTTGACTGTGCTACACTGTGCGACCTCCCAAGGAGCCACCTGTAACCCTTGTGGCAGTTTGGACCAATGGCTCCGGGGACTGGTGCGGAGTTCACACACCCCTCTCCGTGTCCTGGCGCAGTTTGCGGGCGCTGCACTGTCCCGGGTTCTGATGCCTCATTTCTGGTCACTAGGACTATCACCACTACATTTGCTGGACAAGGACTGTGAGAGCTTCCTGAAGATCACCTCCCTGTCTGGGGTTTTGGTGGAGATGACCTGTTCCCTGAGCCTGTTCCTTATACTACATCTGTTGCCCGGGGTCAGTGCCCCTCTCCAACCACACGTTGTGGCTACGGCCATCACTGTCATCGTCTATGAAGGTAAGAGTTCATCTCAACTGAAGAGAAGTGCTGAGCATTGAGCTTTCTTGTCCTCCTGGTCTGTAGACAATTGCGCGGTCGTGCGACGTGGCTCCCAAACAAAATTGGCGTCCTTTTTTCCCCACAAATAGAACTTTCTTTTGGTGGTTTTTGATCACCTCTGCGGTTTTTATTTTTTGCGCTATAAACAAAAATAGAGCGACAATTTTGAAAAAAATTCAATATTTTTTACTTTTTGCTATAATAAATAGTGTTGAGCGGGAATACGCCATATTCGATTTCGCAATATATCACGAATATATAGCCGAATATTCGAGAAATATTTGCTAAAATCGAATATTCGTGATATTTTAATCCAAATGACATTTTTGCGAAATTTCGCTATTGCGAATGCGAAAATAATTGCGAAATTTCGACAAGTGCGGTAGGAGAACTCTGATTGGCTCATGCTGAAATCGAATATTCGTGATATATTATCGAAATTTCGCAAATGCGAAATTGATTGCGGAATTTCGACAACTGTGGTAGGAGAACTCTGATTGGCTCCGATGCAAAAGAAGGGCGGAAAAAGTATTCGCTAATATTCTGAAATCGAATATTCATGACATTTTATCCAAAAAACAATATTGCGAAATTGCGCTAATGCGGATGCAAAAATGATAGCAAAATTTTAACAACTGTGGTAGGAGAACTCTGATGCAAAAGAAGGGCGGAGAAAATAATCGCGCAATATTCCTATTGCCGAATATTCGCATTGCGAATATTCGGCAATATAAAATGATCGCTTCAGCTACTCGGCCCAGTGTCTCTAATCATACCAGCAATGCTTTTAGACGTCGATGGAGATCACTAGGATGTGATCTGTTTTAAAAATAAAATTGAAAAATGCGAATATTCGGAATAGCGAATATTGGCCGTGAAATTCGATATATTCGCGAATACTCGAATATGCCATATTCAAGCCGAATATTCGTGAGCAACACTAATAATAAATATCCCCCAAAAACATATATACATTTTTTTTTTCCTCAGTTTAGGCCGATACGTATTCTTCTACCTATTTTTGGTAAACAAAAAAAACCGCAATAAGCGTTTATCGATTGGTTTGCGCAAAATTTATAGCGTTTACAAAATAGGGGATAGTTTTATTGCATTTTTATTAATTATTTATTTTTTACTACTATTGGCGGCGATCATCGATTTTTTTTCGTGACTGCGACATTATGGTGGACACTTCGGACAATTTTGACACATTTTTGGGACCATTGTAATTTTCACAGCAAAAAATGCATTTAACCACTTCCATACAGGGCATTAATATACCCTTCCTGCCCAGACCAATTTTCAGCTTTCAGTGCTCTCACACTTTGAATGACAATTACTCAGTCATGCTACATTGTATCCAAACAAATTTTTTATCATTTTGTTCTCACAAACAGAGCTTTCGTTTGGTGGTATTTAATCACTGCTGGGTTTATTATTTTTTGCAATATAAGCAAAAAAAGAGAGAAATTTTCGAAAAAAAAACACTTTTTTTTCGTTTCTATCTTAAAATTTTGCAAAAAAAAATGTTTTCTTCATAAATTTGGGCCAAAATGTATACTGCTACATATCTTTTGTAAAAATAACCCAAATTAGTGTGTATTATTTGGTCTCTGTGAACGTTATAGAGTCTACAAGCTATGGTGCAAATCATTGAAAAATGATCACATCTGATCACACCTGAAGTACTGACGTCCTATCTAATTCTTGAGATCCTAACAAGCCAGCAAAGTACAAATACCCCCCAAATGACCCCATTTTGGAAAGTAGACATTCCAAGGTATTTAGTAAGAGGCATGGTGAATTTTTTTAAGTTGTATTTTTTTTCCCACAATTCTTGGGAAAATTAAGATTTGTTTTTTTTATGACAAAATTGTCATAATAAGTTAGTTCTCTCACACAGCACATGCAAACTTACAATGACGCCCCAAAATACATTCTGCTGCTTCTCCTGAGTATAGTGATACCACATGTGTGGGACTTTTACACAGCCTGGCCACATATAGAGGCCCAACATGTAAGTAGCGCCTCCAGGAGTTCTAGGAGCAGAAATTACACATCTCATTAGATGACAACCTATCACACTTTTGAAGGCCCTGGAGCACTATGACAACGGAACTTCCCACAAAATGACCCCATTTTGGAAAGCTAACACCCCAACGTATAATCTATGAGGCATAATGAGTCTTTTGAACGGTTCATTTTTTTCCAGACGTTTTTGGAAAATGGGGAAAAAAATGAAAACGCATTTTTTTTTACACAAAGTTGTCCATTTATAAGATATTTCTAACACATAGCATGTACACAGCAAAAATGACACCCCAAAATACATTCTGCTACTCCTCCTGAGTAAAACGATACCAAATGTGTGAGACTTTTACACAGCCTGGCCATATACAGAGGTCCAACATTGAAGTAGCACCTACAGGCGTTCTAGGAGCATAAATTACACATCTAATCTCTCAACCACCTGTTACACTTTTGAAGGCCCTGGAGCACCAGGACAGTGGAATTGTCCACAAAGTGACCCCATTTTGGAAAGCTAACACCCCAACGTATAATCTATGAGGCATAATGAGTCTTTTGAATGGTTCATTTTTTTCCAGACGTTTTTGGAAAATGGGGAAAAAAATGAAAACACATTTTTTTTTATACAAAGTTGTCCATTTATAAGATATTTCTAACACATAGCATGTACACAGCAAAAATGACACCCCAAAATACATTCTGCTACTCCTCCTGAGTAAAACGATACCAAATGTGTGAGACTTTTACACAGCCTGGCCATATACAGAGGTCCAACATTGAAGTAGCACCTACAGGTGTTCTAGGAGCATAAATTACACATCTAATCTCTCAACCATATGTTACACTTTTGAAGGCCCTGGAGCACCAGGACAATGGAATTGTCCACAAAGTGACCCCATTTTGGAAAGCTAACACCCCAACGTATAATATATGAGGCATAATGAGTCTTTTGAACGGTTCATTTTTTTTCCAGACGTTTTTGGAAAATGGGGAAAAAAATGAAAACACATTTTTTTTTACACAAAGTTGTCAATTTATAAGATATTTCTAACACATAGCATGTACACAGCAAAAATGACACCCCAAAATACATTCTGCTACTCCTCCTGAGTAAAACGATACCAAATGTGTGAGACTTTTACACAGCCTGGCCATATACAGAGGTCCAACATTGAAGTAGCACCTACAGGCGTTCTAGGAGCATAAATTACACACACAAATTCCTGCCAACCTATGACATTGTTGAAGGTCCTTCATATTTCTAACCCATAGCATGTACTGTACATACCAATTATAAACCAAAATACATTCTTCTGAGTAAAGAGTAAAGAAAGATTACCTGCTGTCTTTGTAGTGCAGTGGTCCACAGAGGAGTGCATCGGTCCAGGTAGCAGGCAGATGCGGTCAGCAGCAGCGAAAGGATCGTCCATGCAGCAGACAGGAATACTGTCCATAGTGCAGTCAGAGGTATGGTTAGTGCAGCCAAAGTCCAGGCAGCAGGCAGGACCATCAAGTTTAGGGCCTCGGTCAGGGAAGAATGGGGACAGGGGTAGAGGCTTCTCCCACCCAAATCGCTTTGAAGCCTCCGGGCAACCAGACCCTGTTCTGGGAACACAGAAAACCAAAAACTGGTTTTCTGAACTCCGAACACTATTCTGGGGCCCCTCACATATGTGAGACCCCTGTGTAGCAGGGTAAAAGATCAGTCCAAGGGGCAGGCAAAAACATGGTCAACAAGCCGAGGTCAGTGCAGGTAAAAGGCATAAATAGACGGTAGGCAGAGGCATAGTCGAGAAGCAGTCCAGGGTCAGTTCACGTGAAAGGCAGAAACATGGCGGATAAACAATGCAGACGGCAGGCAGAGGCATAGTCGAGAAACAGTCCAGGGTCAGTTCACGTGAAAGGCAGAAAAATGGCGGATAAACAATGCAGACGGCAGGCAGAGGCATAGTCGATTAACAGGCCAGGGTCAGTTGAGTTGAGGCATTAGGTTGGTTGGTTGAGGCAGCAGGGAAATAATCAGCACATAATTTGAAACTGGGGAAATGGCAGTCTATTAGAAATTTTGGTTAATAGTCTTCGAGAGTGTGATATCGTCTGAAGCATTTTCCGTTACATAGGCCAGGTTGGCTGGGACAGTCGGGGCAATAGTTACTGGTGTCTTTCCTAATTCCACTTTTGCTGCAAACCCGACATTTTTTTTGGCGTCTTCTTCCGGTTGCTGATGGTGGAATATTTTCAGGAAAATGACGCTCGTGCAATCTGCTGACACAATCAGAGCGAATGCTTTCTGGGGGGGAGACTTGCGGATAGATCAGGGCAGTGACAATTTTTTCAATAAATCTGATGAAGGGGATGGGCATTTCCGTTGTTTTGTGGTAAGTGACATATGCATTATAAAGGGCCATATGGATCAAGTATATTGCAATTTTTTTGTACCAAAAGAGGTACTTGCGTGTTGAGAGATAGGGCTGCAGCATTTGATCATTTAAATCCACCCCCCCCCATGAATTTATTGTATTCGCTGATAGAGTAAGGCTTTTGAACGGTGCGGCGTCTCCTGTGAATTTCCACTGAGGTGTCATCATGGATGGTGGACATGACGTAAACGTCTTTCTTATCCCTCCACTTCAGGGCCAAAACTTCTTCGTTCCTCAGGCTTGCCGATTCCCCCCTTTGTAGCCTTGTGGTAACTAGACACTGTGGGAAGCCTTTCCTGTTTTTACGTACAGTACCACAGGCCAAAGTTTTATTTAGGAATAGGTGGCGATAAAGGGGCAGACTGGTGTAGTAATTGTCCATGTATATGTGATACCCCTTTTGGAAAAGTGGGAATGCCAACTCCCATACAATTTTCCCGCTTATTCCCATATACGATGGACACTCAGGGGGCTGGAGCTGGGAGTCCTTGCCTTCGTACACACGAAAGGCATTCACATAGCCGGAGGAGCTTTCGCAGAGCTTGTTTAGCTTCAAGCCGTACCTCGCTCTTTTACTGGGAATATATTGTTTGATTCCCAGCCGGCCTGTGAAATGGACCAGGGATTCGTCCACAGAGATGTTCTGTTCCGGGATGTAAACTTCGGCAAACTTCTTGTTAAAAAAATCAATTAGGGGGCGAACTTTATACAATCTATCAAAGTCCGTATGATTTCGGGGGGGGGCACTGTGAGTTATCGCTGAAATGCAAAAACCGCATGATCATGTCATAGCGGGACCTGGGCATTGTAGAAGAAAAAAGTGGCATATGGTGGATGGGCTTTTTAGACCAGTATGAATGTAATTCATTTTTTTTTGTAAGCCCCATGTTTAGCGTAAGGCCTAAAAACAATCTAAGCTCCTGGATTGTTAGGGGTCTCCATACAAAGGGGCGGGCATAGCATGAGTTGGGGTTGGTTTCAATGAACTGATGTGCAAAAACATTTGTTTGGTCTAAGATGCTGTGAAGTAACTCATCAGTGAAAAATAAATTAAAATAATCTATTTCAGAGAAACCTTCGGTGTTGGCCTGCACACCTGGCTGTGCTGTAAAAGGGGGGATTGTGGCTGACCCTGTGCTAGAAGGCAGCCACAATGGGTTGGCCAAGGCATCCGGAAGATGGGTTTGGGCCCTAATTCTTTGGCGTGGAATTTCAGAGCTGGTACTGGGTCTTTCCTCCTGAGGTCTAGAAGTGCTTGTACTTGGCATCTCCTCCTGGGGTCTAGAAGTGCTTGTACTTGGCCTCTCCTCCTGGGGTCTAGCGCCATTGGCATTTGCTGATTGGCCATTGGGGTGTCCGGCTCTGCTGGTAGCTGCCTGGGGTTCAGTCCGTCGTTTTTTTGGACGGACTACTTCCTCCTCTGATTCAGATATACTGCATACACTTGGTATGCCTGTTCTGTGGTGTAAAATCTTTTGGACATGGTGGCTGGCTGTAGGACAGGGCTGCACGACAAGGACTGCTGGGCTCACGGGACAGGTACTCCTGATGGAGGTGACGGGTACTCCTGATGGAGGTGACGGGTACTCCTGATGGAGGTGACGGAACTCGGGTACTTCTGATGGAGGTGACGGTTCTCAGGTACACCTGATGGGGGTGACGGGTACTCGGGTACACCTGATGGAGGTGACGGTACTCAGGTACTTCTGATTGGAAGTGACGGTTCTCAGGTACTCCCGATGGGGGTGACGGGTACTCGGGTACTCCTGATGGAGGTGGCGGTACTCGGGTACTCCTGATGGAGGTGACGGTACTACTGATGGGGGTTGACGGTACTCGGGTACTCCTGATGGAGGTGACGGTACTCGGGTACTCCTGATTGAGGTGACGGTACTCCCGATGGGGGTGACGGGTACTCGGGTACTCCTGATGGAGGTGACGGTACTCGGGTACTCCTGATGGAGGTGACGGTACTCCTGATGGAGGTGACGGTACTCGGGTACTCCTGATGGAGGTGACGGTACTCCTGATGGAGGTGACGGTACTCGGGTACTCTTGATGGGGGGGTGACGGGTACTCAGGTACTTTTGATTGGGGTGGGTGACAGGTACTTAGGTACTTTTGATGGTGGGGTGACAGGTACTTAGGTACTTTTGATGGTGGGGTGACAGGTACTCTTGATGGGGGGGGGGGGGGGTGCAGGTACTTTTGTTTGGGGTGGGTGACAGGTACTCTGGTACTGTTGATGGAGGGGTGACAGGTACTCTGGTACTGTTGATGGAGGGGTGACAGGTACTCTGGTACTGTTGATGGAGGGGTGACAGGTACTCTTTATTCCAGGGGGGGACAATCTGGGCACAGTAGGTGACACTTTTTTACAATTGCACTGTAACTCACTGTTTCAGATTTTCTCCTCACACAGGATCGGTGTGTGAGGAGAAAGACACAGCAACAGCAGTTACAGTCTGCTTTGTTTACACTTGTGACCGGCTGTGATTGGACACAGCCGGTCACGTGGTAAAGAGCCAAATTTCATTGGCTCTTTACCCTGATCGGGGCTGGGCTATGTCCAAGGGACGAGCCTCGTCCCCGATCGCCGCGCGTGCGCGCCCCCGGGGGCCGCGCACGAGCGGCATGCAAGACGGAAGGATGCAATGTGACCGGCTGTGATGGAATGCAGCCGGTCACATAAACAACCGAAGAGCGGCACGAACGGCTCCGGATCGGGGATGGGATGTGCTGTGCGGGGTTGCGCTGTGTCCGGGGGACACGCCTCTTCCCCGATCGCCGCAATACGAGCCCCCAGGGGGCCGCAGGAGCAGTGAGACGCGGTGGACGTCATATGACGTCCACTCTGTAAGACGAAGGGTTCCTGCGGACGTCATTTGTCAATGGTGCGGTAAGGAACAGGTTAAATTGCATTGTTTATTGTGAAAATGACAGTTGCAGTTTGGGAGTTAACCACAGGGGGCGCTGTAGGAGTTAGGGTTCACCTAGTGTGTGTTTACAACTGTAGGGGGGTGTGGCTGTAGGAGTGACGTCATCGATTGAGTCTCCCTATAAAAAGGATCACTCGATCGATACGCCGCCACAGTGAAGCACGGGGAAGCCGTGTTTACATACGGCTCTCCCCGTTCTTCAGCTTCGGGGAGCGATCGCGACGGAGCGGCTATAAACGAATAGCCACGCCGTCGTCCCGGATCGCTCTTCGAGGGAATCCGCCTGCCGCACGCAGCGGAGGGGGTCCCGATCGGACCCCCCACCCGCTAGAAGGCAAGGACGTATATATACGCCCTTCTGCCTGTCCGTGCCATTCTGTGGACCTAAATAGTCGTGCAGCGGGCGTTAAGGGGTTAAACAGGGTCTCTGTCTCAGCTGGGCTGTGCTGTGGGCTTATTCTGTTGTGCTGGGGTGTTCTTCCAACCCCAGTGCAGTAGATGGCAGCAGTGGAGTCAAGGTTTGGGTGCTCTTTCCCAGCAGCCAATCAGAGTACAGTGACCCCCCTCCTCTCAGTACAGTGACCCCCCCCCTCCTAGTACAGTGACCCCCCTTCTCAGTACAGTGACCCCCCTTCTCAGTACAGTGACCCCCCTCCTCTCAGTACAGTGACCCCCCTTCTCTCAGTACAGTGACCCCCCTCCTCTCAATACAGTGACCCCCCTCCTCTCAGTACAGTGACCCCCCCCCAGCTAGTACCGACAGACGAGCGGTGTGTCCCACGAGTGCGGGCTCCTCTGTGGGTGTAAACAGAGGAGGGCCGCCGCCGGGTGTACCAAGATGGCCGCGGCTCCGGAGCTAGGCCAAAGCCGCGGCCTTTCCTAATGTTACGGCGGCGGCTCCGGAGCTAGGCCGAAGCCGCGGCCTTTCCTAGCATTATGGTCATGGCTCCGGAGGTAGGCCGAAGCCGCGGCCATAACATTAGGAAAGGCTGCGGCTTCGGCCTAGCTCCGGAGCCGCCGCCGTAACATTAGGAAAGGCCGCAGCTTCGGCCTAGCTCCAGAGCCGTGGCAATCCGCGGATCACAGTGTGTTCCGATCCGAAGGGGGTGACCCGTTCGGATCACAGATCAACTGTGATCCGTTGCACCCCTACTCGCTGTGCATGCTGGGGGAGGGTATTTATGGGGCAGACGCCATTGGTTCTGGGTCCTCTTCTTCGAGTGTGGCACCCACCTTTAGAGTGACCACATCACGGCGCCCCGGCGTTATGGCCTACCTGGCCTGGGGCTTGCGTGCCACGCGGTGTTCCTGGTTTCAGGGCCACAATGGCCTGGAGCGTCTGAACAGCGACGGGGACCCAGTGAGCGACTGGGTTCCCACCTTTGAGGATCCCAAGCTGTATTGCTGTTCGGTGGGGAGTCCGTCTGAGGAGCGCCATTGAGAGGCTGGCGGTCCAAAAGGGCCTCGACAAACCACCGGGGATCGAGGTAGCCGGACACTGAAGGATTGATCCCCTGTCAGTCGGTACCTGGGCGACAAGTTGAAGGAGATCCAGGCGTAATTCACCTAAGGAGGATTGCCTCCATAACTACAAATCAGAGAGGGCCTGTGGCAGAGGTGTCTCCCTGACATTCACCAAGGAGGGTCTGTGGCAGAGACTTTTCCTCAAGTTCACCAAGGAGGGTCTGTGGCAGAGACTTTTCCTCAAGTTCACCAAGGAGGGTCTGTGGCAGAGACTTTTCCTCAAGTTCACCAAGGAGGGTCTGTGGCAGAGACTTTTCCTCAAGTTCACCAAGGAGGGGGTAGTGCTACACTTCTGGTCAACCATTCTTGTGAATTCCACGTCCAATAAGAAATCACAAGACTGCTGTAGCTCTCCTTCATTGGACCATGGGTGAGCATCATCACATTGCTTAGTTCCTTTCTGGAAGCTACCTAAGAACCTCATACTCCAACCCCCAGTGCCTGAAAACCTGTTAGACTAGAAGAATACAGTATAGACATATTGGGTGACAGAGAGTAACCAGCACTACACAACCATAACCTGACCTAGGGCTGGAAAAACCGGTGATCAGGCTTAGTGACTCCACACTTATGTCGCATACACACGATCAGATTTTCCGTCGGGAAAACCTTGGATGTTTTTTCCGACGGAATTCCGCTCAATCTTGGCTTGCATACACACGGCCACACAAAAGTTCTCTGAACTTTCGACCGTCAAGAACGGGGTGACGTACAACACTACGACGAGCCGAGAAAATGAAGTTCAATGCTTCCAAGCATGCATTGAATTGTTTCCGAGCATGCGTTGGAATTGCTACAGACGATCTGTTTTTCCGATAGGAATTTTTTCCATCTGAAAATTTGAGAACCAGCTCTCAATCTTTTGTTGGCAGAAATTCCGACAGCAAAAGTCCGGAATTTGCGTCCAAAAGTTCACATCGGACTTTTGCTGTCGGAATTTCCGATCGTGTGTACGGGACATTAGTGTCAAGCCTCGTAAACACAACCGGTTTTCCCGGCAGGAAAACTGTCAGGAGTGCATTTGGCCGGGAATCCCGGCCATGTGTATGCTCCCTAGCAGCTTTCCCGTCAGGAAAACAGCCAAGAATCCCGACAGGAAAATAGAGAACCCTGCTCTCTATTTTCCCCGTCGGGATTCCCGGCAGAGTGTTTCCTGCCGAGAAAACTGGTCGTCTGTATGCTTACCTGTCCCAGGTAAACTCGCGCATGCTCGATAAGAGTTTGACGCATGCGCGTAGCATACAAGTTTAGTGTGGGGTGTAGCAAGATGGCGGCGACGGCATCGAATGTGACGAGCGCCGGCTTGTCGTAGTCAATGACGTCACCGCGTTCTTGCCATTCAAAAGAAAGGCGGTTCTTTTGAATGGCCGTCTGTATGCACGGCTTTGCAAGACAAGCTTGCCAGAAATCCCTTCAGGAAAACCAAAGTTTTTTTCCTGAACGGATTCCCAGGCCGTGTGTACAGGGCCTAACAGTCAAAAGTAAGATCAAGCCGACAACTTCGTGACATCCAAAAATAAAAGACTTTGGCCCAGATTCAAGAAGCACTTGCGCCCGCGCAACCATAGGTTGCGCGGCGCAAGTGCTTACTTGCTCCGGTGTAACGAGTGCTCCTGATTCAGGAACCTCGTTACACCGACTGCAGCCTAAGATATGACAGGCATAAGCCTCCTTATGCCTTCATATCTTTGGCTGCATTCTTGCGTTGGCCGCTAGGGGGCGCGGCCATTGTTTTTTTTTTTTTTTTTTTTTTTTTTTTTTCCTTTTTTTTTTTTTTTCACGTCAGACTCTGCTCACATATAGCCGAGAGACTAGCTCACGGTTCGCCCGCCCTTAGCGTCTCTCTTGCGGCTTCGCATCATTCGTGGGTTTTTGTCTTTTTCCCCTTTTTTTTTTTTTTTTTTTCTTTCTTTTTTTCTTTGACATTACGGATTTAACATTTTTAAACTGTTAGGTTAGTATTTTCCCGCTTAACGAATCCAACTGCATTCTTTGATAGCATATCATAATTAGCATATCATAATTAATCCCCCCCCTTTTTTTTTTTTTTTTTTTTTCCCCCTTTTTCCTCCCCCCTTTTCCTTTCCCCCCCTCCTCCCCCCCC
Organism: Rana temporaria; assembly: GCF_905171775.1. NCBI lineage: Eukaryota > Metazoa > Chordata > Amphibia > Anura > Ranidae > Rana > Rana temporaria. The sequence goes on along the minus strand of NC_053490.1, from coordinate 20,667,862 downwards.
CCCCCCCGGATCTGTGTGCCATGCAATCTTCTTTATGGTTTCTCAGCTTTCTGCTTCTTTCGTTCCCTGGACGAACTTTTCTGTGGATTTAAACACTTTCCACTTTTCCCAAACCCTCCTGTTTTTGTCCTCTTCTCCTAACTCTCTGCAGGCAAGATACTCCATCTCTTCTATATATTCCACCCTTTCTATCCACTCTTTAATTGATGGCCTCTTTGGGTGTAGCCAATTTTTGGGGATCAGAGCCTTAGCTGCATTTAACAACACTGGGACCAGAGTTGTTCCATATTGTTTTTTTGTTTTTTCAGTTCCGTGAAACAAACAGGTCAGCGGGCTACATAGAATCGTCTCTCCTGTTATTTCTACAATGTATTTCAAGATTTCTTTCCAAAATTCCTGCATTCTCGGGCAGTCCCACCATATATGTAGCGTTGTTCCTTTTTGTTTACAGTTTCTCCAACATAGCTCTGAATTTCTAGGGTGGATCTTATTCATTCTTGATGGGGTCATGTGCCATCGCACCATACATTTATAGTTTGCTTCTATGGTAGTAATGTCCGCAGCATGGTTATATACTGCGCCTATCATTTGGGTTTTATCAATTTTTTTACCAATGTCGCTTTCCCATTTTTCTAAAAAGGGCAATGCTTCCTGGGTCTCGAGTTCTGTTAGTATCCCGTATACCTTTGATATACCGTGTATCAGGGGCTTGTCCATGCTGCATATTTTTTCTATTGGGTATAGTGTCTTGTCTTCCCTAATTGGTTGTGGTAGCGTGCTCACAAAATGTTTTAACTGCAAATACTCCCATTCGCTCATGCTTTGTTCCTTTTCCCCTATTTTTATCTCTTGTCTAGGTTTAATTTTTCCCCGTGTAACAATATCTTTTAATTTTTTCTCCCCTAAGTGTTTTCCAAAACGTGTTCCGTTACCTGGTGGAAAAAAATTTGTGCCTGCTAATGGGATTAATGGGGAGTTATACTCCCATTTTTCCCGTCTAAATATTGTGTCCCATATCCTAAATACGTTCCTTGTTATGTTGTGTGTGTTCGTGCTCAATTCCCTCATTTTCGGTGGTATCCATACGTTTCTGTTTAATAGTGTCCTACTTAATATTTCTTCCATACGTACCCATTTTTTTTGTGTATGTGCGTTTGTCCATTCTACCAGCCTGGCTAAGTTTACAGCAAAATAATATCTTTTTATATCAGGGAGCCCCATCCCCCCTCCTTTTTTTTTCCTGCTCAACAATGAATAGCTTAATCTAGCCTTTTTACCTGCCCATATATATTTCAAAATTACTGTTTTAATTACTTTAAAGAAGCTTTGCGGTATTTTTATTGGGAGCATTTGAAGTTTGTATGTTATCTTTGGTAAAATCATCATTTTAAACGCATTAATCTTGCCTATCCAGGAGATATGTTTTTTTGCTAGGTTTTTCAGGTCTTGGTTAATGTCGTTAATTAAGGGGACAAAGTTGGCCGAATAGAGTTTTTCAACTTTAGATGTAATTTTTATACCCAAGTACGTTATAGCTTCTTTTTCCCATGTAAATGGAAACTCTTTCTGTAGTTCTTCTGCTTCTTTTTTTTCTATCCCCAGATTCAAGATTACCGTTTTTATCGGGTTTATTTTAAAATTTGAAAGTTCTCCATATCTTTTTATTTCCTTTATAACATTAGGGAGAGATACTCTAGGTTTGGTCAGATATAGGAGTATGTCATCCGCATACGCCGCCACCTTGTGTTCTTCATCTCCCACTCTCACCCCTCCTATCCCCGGGTTTTCCCGGATTTTTGCTAACAACGGTTCCAAGGCTATTACATATAGGAGAGGTGAGAGCGGGCACCCCTGTCTGGTTCCGTTTTCCATGTTGAACACAGATGACACACTCCCATTGACCTTCACCCTTGCCGTCGGGTGGCTGTACAGGTTCTTTACCCATTTCATGAACCTTGGTCCCAGGCCTATATTTTGTAAAGTTTCCATCATAAACCCCCAGTCGACTCTGTCAAATGCTTTTTCGGCATCTAAGGACATGAGTACGACTGGGGGGCGCGGCCATTGTGATCTGTGTTTAGTATGCAAATTGCATACTAACACCGATTCACAAAAGTTGCGCGGGCCCTGCGCACGCAAGGTACGGAGTTTCCGTACGGCGACTTTAGCATAAGGCTGCTCCTACTCATAGTAGGCGCAGCCAATGCTAAAGTATAGCCACCCTTCCCGCTCGTGAAATTTGAATTTCACGTCGTTTACGTAAGTGATTCGTGAATGGCGCTGGACGGCATTCACGTTCACTTAGAAGCAAATGATGTCCTTGCGACGTCATTTGCCGCAATGCACGTCGGGAAAGTTTCCCGACGGAGCATGCGCTGTTCGCTCGGCGCGGGAGCGCGCCTAATTTAAATGATTCCCGCCCCCGGCGGGATCATTTACATTAGGCGCCCTTACGCAGGGCAAATTAGCATAGCGCCCGCGCAATTTACGGAGCTACTGCTCCGTGAATCGCGGGCAAATCGTAATATTTGCGTGGGCGCAGAGCAAAAATCGTTGCCCTTTGCCCACGCAAATATTGCGCGGCTCTACCTGAATCTGGGCCTTTATTGGCTACATGGTCAAAATCAGTACAGTGGAACCTAGGATTACAAGCATAATCCGTTCCAGGAGAATGCTCGTAATCCAAAGCACTCGCATATCAAAGCGAGTTTCCCCATAGAAGTCAATGGAAACAAAAATTATTTGTACATGGGTTCTAATGTGTTTCGGCTGTCAGGCCTTAGTCATAGCAATGACAATGTTATGACTTGGGCCTGATGGCCGAAATGCTTTGGCACCCAGGTACTGCTTTTGACGATGCAGCCAATAAAGGGCTAGATTCAGTAACACTTACGACAGTAGATACGCCGTCGTAAGTCCGAATCCGCGCCGTTGCAACTTTAAGTGTGTGCTCAAATTGAGATTCGCTTAAATGTTGCTAAGATACGACCGGCGTAAGTCTCCTACGCCGTCGTATCTTAGAGTGCAAATTTACGCTGGCAGCTTGGTGGCGCTTCCATTGATTTCAGTGTAGAATATGCAAATGAGCTAGATACGCCGATTCAGAAACGTACGTGCGCCCGGCGAATTTTTTTACGTCGTTTGCGTAAGGCTTTTTCCGTTGTAACGTTACTCCTGCTATATGAGACATAGCCAATGTTAAGTATGGACGTCGGGACAGCGTCGAATTTTACGTCGTTTGCGTAAGTCATTCGCAAATAGGGCTTAGCGTAAATTACGTTCACGACGAAAGCATTGACTATTTGCGACGTGATTAGGAGCATGCGCACTGGGATACGTTCACGGCCGGCGCATGCGCCATTCCTTAGAAACATCATTTACGTGGGGTCATGTTTTATTTCCATAAAACACGCCCACCTCTTCACAATTTGAATTAGGTGCGCTTACGCCGGCAGATTTACGCTACGCCGCCGTAACTTAGGGTGCAGGTTCTTTGTGAATACAGAACCTGCCTCACTAAGTTACGGCGGGCTATCTGAATCTAGTCCAAAGTCTTTTATATTTCGATGTCACTGAGTTGCCGGCTTGATCTTATGTTTAGACATATGGGCCCGGATTCAGATACAATTGGGTATCTATCGGCGGGCGTAACGTATCTCAGATACGTGCCGCCGTAACTTAGGGCGCAAGTTCCGTATTCAGAAAGAACTTGCGCCCTAAGTTAAGGCGGCGTAGCGTATGTGGTCCGGCGTAAGCCCGCGGAATTCAAATTCTCCATGCAGTGGGCGTGTTGTATGGTAATGAAGGCTGACCCCACGTAAATGACGTTTTTGGCTAACGGCGCATGCGCCGTCTGTGAACGTATCCCAGTGCGCATGCTCCAAATTAACCCGCAAAAAAACAATGCTTTCGACGTGAACGTAAATTACGCCCAGCCCTATTCGCGAACGACTTACGCAAACAACGTAATCGACGGAAAATTTGACGCTGGCCCGACGTCCATACTTAACATAGGATACGCCTCATATAGAAGGGGTAACTATACGCCGGAAAAAGCCTTAGGTAAACGACGTAAAAAAAATGCGCCGGGCGGACGTACGTTTCTGAATCGGCGTATCTACCTAATTTGCATATTCCTCGCGTAAATCTACGGAAGCGCCAACTAGCGGCCAGCGTAAATATGCAGCCTAAGATACGACGGTGTAAGACACTTACGCCGGTCGGATCTTAGGGAAATCTATGCGTAACTGATTCTATGAATCAGGCGCATAGATACGACCCCGCACACTCAGAGTTAAGACGGCGTATCTGGAGATACCCTGTCGTAACTTGTATCTGAATCCGGGCCATGGGTTGCATTTTATAACTTCCTACTCTTTAGCTAGACTTTACATTTTAATTGTTTAAGCTACAGTGCCTAGAAAAAGTATTCATACCCCTTGAAATGATTCACATTTTGTCATATTACAGCCAAAAACGTAAATGTATTTTATTGGGATTTTATGTGATAGACCAACACAAAGTGGCACATAATTGTGAAGTGGAAGGAAAATGATAAATGGTTTTCATTTTTTTTTTTTACAAATAAATCTGTGAAAAGTGTGGGGGGCATTTGTATGGCGCCCCCCGGAGTCAATACTTTGTAGAACCGCCTTTCACTGCAATTACAGCTGCAAGTCTTTTTGGGGATGTTTCTACCAGATTTGCACATCTAGAGAGGGACATTTCTATCCATTCTTCTTTGTAAAATATCTCAAGCTCTGTCAGATTGGATGGAGAGCGTCTGTGATCAGCAATTTTCCCGTCTTGCCACAGATTCTCAATATGATTTAGGTCTGAACTGTGACTGGGCCATTCTAACACATGAATATGATTTGATCTAATCCATTCCATTGTAGCTCTGGCTGTATGTTTCGGGTCGTTGTCCTGCTGGAAGGTGAACCTCCGCCCCAGTCTCAAGTCTTTTGGAGACTCTAACAGGTTTTCTTCTAAGAATTGGCTCTTGATTCACATAGTGCCTACAGAGAAGGGAGATCGATGTGAACAAATGACACACAAAATGTACATTCTATACTTATTCTCATCATTTAAATCAGTTGTCTCCAAACTGTTACCTTTATTAGGGCCATGGGGCACTGCTCCTCCCACTGACACCAACACTGGGGCACTGCTCCTCCCACTGACACCAACACTGGGGCACTGCTCCTCCCACTGACACCAACACTGGGGCACTGCTCCTCCCACTGACACCAACAATGGGGCGCTATTCCTTCCACTGAAACAGATGATGGGATATTATTCCTTCCTTGAACACCAATAATCTGGCACCATTCCTTCCACTGACGACAATGATGGGACCCTATTTCTCTTCGCTGACACACTGGCCCCTAATGATGGGGCACTATTCCTCCCACTGACACCAATGATGGGGCACTATTCCTCTTACTGGCAAAAATGATGGGGCACCATTCCTTCCACTGACACCAACCATGGGCCACCATTCCTTCCCCGAACACCAATAATGTGGCACTATGCCTTCCACTGATACCAATGATGGGACACCTTTTCTCCCGCTAACACGCTGACCCCAATGATGGGGCACTATTCCTTCCACTGACACCAAAAATAGGGCACTATTAGTTCTGTGAATACCAACAATGGGACACTATTCCTCCCACTGACACCAATGACAGGGCACAATTCCTCGCATTGACACCAATGATGGTGCGCTATTCCTCGCATTGACACCAATGATGGGGCGCTATTCCTCGCATTGACACCAATGATGGGGCGCTATTCCTCGCATTGACACCAATGATGGGGCGCTATTCCTCGCATTGACACCAATGATGGGGCACTATTACTTGCATTGACACCAATGATGGGGCACTATTCCTCCCACTGACACCAATGATGGGGCACTATTCCTCCCACTGACACCAATGATGGGGCACTATTCCTCCCACTGACACCAATGATGGGGCACTATTCCTCCTACTGATACCAATAATGGGACAGTGATGGGGCACTATTCCTCCTCCCACTGACCACCAAGCCTGAGAGATTGTTTTTCAGCATGTTGAAAAAACGAAGTTTTTCCAACTTCATCAATAAAACAACGTTGCCCACACACCATCATTTTTAAGAAATGCTCTAGCAAAGCGCGGTGACGTACAACACGTACGACGGCACTATAAAGGGGAAGTTCCATGCAGATGACGCCACCCTTGGGGCTGCTTTAGCTGATTCTGTGTTAGCAAAAGACGATTCGCGCTTTTTTGTCTGTTACAGCGTGATGAATGTGCTTACTCCATTATGAACGGTAGTTTTACCAGAACGAGCGCTCCCGTCTCATAACTTGCTTCTGAGCATGTGCAGGTTTTTTAACATCGTTTTAGCCCACACGCGATCATTTTTTACAACCCGAAAAACGACATTGTTTAAAACGACGTTAAAAAATGCAGCATGTTCGAATTTTTTTTTGGCGTTTTTCAGAACCTGAAAAATGATGTGAAGCCCACACATGATCATTTTAAATGACATATTTTTTAAAACGGCCTAGATTCAGGTAGGGCTGCGCACTCTTACGGAGGCGCAGCGTACCGTTTTAACGCTACGCCTCCGTAAATTACCTGCGCTACGCTTCATTCACGAAGCAGTAGCTCCGTAATTTGCGTGGGCGCTCCGTAAAAATGGTCGGCGTAAGCGCGTGTAATTTAAATGATCCCGTAGGGGGCGTGGATCATTTAAATTAGGCGCGTTCCCGCGCCGAACGTAGTGCGCATGCTCCGTCAGGAAACTTTCCCGACGTGCATTGCGGCAAATAACGTCGCAGGGACGTCATTTGCTTTAACGTGAACGTAAATGGCGTCCAGCGGCATTCACGATTCACTTACGCAAACGACGTAATTTTCAAACATCGCGACGCGGAAACGACGGGTATACTTAGCATTGGCTGCCCCCTGCTAATAGCAGAAACCGACGAACGCAAACGACGTAAAATGCGCGTAGGGTTGTGAATCGGCGTGAGTACGCTGACCACTACGGGAACGCCACCTAGCGGCCATCGTAAGAATGCAGCCTACGATACGACGGCATAAGAGCCTTATGCCAGTCATATCTTAGGCTGCAGTCGGCGTAACGAGCTTTCTGAATACAGAAAAGTCGTTACGCCGGCACTACTTAGCAATTGCGCTGCGTAACTATGGATAGGCAGACGCAATTGCTTACTGAATCCACCCCAACGTTTTTTTCATGCCGAGAAATGATCGTGCGTACGCAGCATTAGGCATTTTCTCCTCCCACTGACTACAGTCCGCTCCTCCCCCCCCTCAAAGTTTGAGGGACAGTGCAGTGGATATCTGTTCAGAAATTTTGAAGACCCCCGATCTAACACAAAAAATGCAGATTTGTCATATGGATAAAGTAAGTGCACCCCTACATTTATCACGGCTTCCTATCCATGAAATTAGAATTTGGGTGTTCCGGATTAGCTGCCAATGATCAGATCCTCCTTCGGGAGTATACAGGTGGAACCTGTCCTATTTATAATTCAGACATATTGTATAATGCTTTGTGTTCTTTGCTATTGACATTTGTGTAATCACGCCAAGATCAACAGAGCTCTTTGAGGCCTTCAGAAAGAAAGTTATGGATGTCATCGTGAAAAACGGTCGTGTGTAGGCTTTAACGAGAGGGGGAAAAAACGTGCACGCTCAGAAGCAAGTTCTGAGACGGGGAAATTTGCATAATCAGCCCAAAGGGTGGCGCCAATCGGATGAAACTTCCCCTTTATAGTGCCGTCGTACGTGTTGTACGTCACCGCGCTTTGCTCCAGCATTTTTTATCACGATCGTGTGTAGGCAAGGCAGGCTTGACAAGAATCACATCGAGAAAAATTATGTTTTTTTCCATGACATGAATAACGGTCGTGTGTACGCGGCAGGAAAACTGCACGAAAAAAAGAGAACATGCTTTCTTTTTTCCCACTGGGATTCCCGGCGGACTTTTTCCCGTCTGGAAAACCGATTGGGTGTATGCTTTCCCGTTTGGGAAAAAAAAAACATGCATGCTCAGAATCAAGTTATGAGACAGAGCACTCGTTCTGGTAAAACTAGCGTTTGTAATGGAGATAGCACATTCGATACGCTGTAACGGACTGAAAAGCACAAAGACTGAAAAGCGTGAATCGTCTCTCAAACTTTTACTAACACGAAATCAGCAAAAGCAGCACAAAGGGTGGCGCCATCCGAATGGAACTTCCCCTTTATAGTGCCGTCGTATGTGGTGTACGTCACCGCGCTTTGGACAGACGGTATTTGGCCTGAACGTGTGTATGCAAGGCAGGCTTGAGAGGAATCCCGTCTGGAAAAACTTTGGGCCAGATTCACAGAACAAATACGCAGGAGTATCTACTGATACTCCGGCGTATTTTCAAATTTGCCGCGTCGTATCTTAGTTTGTGATTCACAAACAAGATACGACGGCTTTTGGCTAAGATCCGACAGGCTTACGGCTTCGTACGCCTTCGGATCTTAGGCTGCAATACTTCGACCGCCGCTAGGTGAAGTTTGCGTCGTTTTCCAGCGTCGGGTATGCAAATTAGCATTTACGGCGATCCACGAACCGACTCGCGTGCGTAACGTCCTTTATTCCCGTCGCAAAGTTAAGCAATCTTTTTCATTGCTTAACTTTACACCAGCCATGTTAAAGTATGGCCGTCGTTCTTCGAGTTAAATTTTTTTTTTTTTCGGCGTAAGTACGGCGTAAGTACGTTACGCACGTCGCCATTCACAAACACGTCGGGGCAACGTAATTTCGCGCAAAGCACGTCGGGAAAATTGCGAACGGAGCATGCGCAGAACGTTCGGAGCGGGAGCGCGCCTAATTTAAATGGTACACGCCCCATTTGAATTAGGCGGGCTTGCGCCGGACGTCTTTACGATACACCGCCGCAAGTTTACAGGTAAGTGTTTTGAGAATCAGGCACTTACGCTGAAAACTTGCGGCGGTGTAACGTAAACACGATACGTTACGCCACCGGAGTTCTACGAGAATCTGGCCCTTTGTTTTTTTTTTCTTGCTGAGAAAAACGGTTGTGTGTACAGGGCATTATAGTTGGTGTCAAAATGTACCTACCATCAGAAAGTGATTGTACCAATTCTACCGGTATGGGAGGTGTATTAACCACTTCAATACCGGGCACTTCTACCCCCTTCCTGCCCAGACCAATTTTCAGATTTCAGCGCTCTCACACTGTGAGTGACAATTACTCAGTCCTGCTACACTGTATCCAAACAAAATTTTTATCATAATTTTTTTCACAAATAGAGCTTTCTTTTGGTGGTATTTAATCACTGCTGAGTTGTTTATTTTTTGCAATATAAGCATAAAAAGAGCAAAACATTAAAAAAAAAAAAAGGAATTTTTCTTTATAAATTTAGGGCAAAATTGCTACAATATCTTTAGTAAAAATAACCCAAATTTGTGTATATTATTTGGTCTTTGTGAAAGATATAGGGGCAGATCCACAAAGAAGTTACGCTGGCGTATCTATTGATACGCCGCGTAACTTATAGTTTGCTCCAGCGTATCTTTGTTTTGTATCCACAAAACAAGATACGCCTGAAGCTGCGGTAGATCCGACTGGCGTACGTCATAGTACGCCGTCGGATCTAAGGTGCATATTTACGCTGGCCGCTAGGTGGCGTTTCCGTCGATTTCCACGTCGAGTATGCAAATTATCTAGATACGGCGATCCACGAACGTACGTCCGGCCGGCGCATTTTTTTACGTCGTTTCCGTAAGGCTTTTTTCGACGTATAGTTACCCCTGCTATATGAGGCGTAGCCATTGTTAAGTATGGCCGTCGTTCCCGCGTCGAAATTTGAAAATGTTACGTCGTTTGCGTAAGTCGTTCGCGAATAGGGCTTTGCGAAGAATGATGTTCACGTCGTAAGCATTGGCTTGTTGCGGGTTAATTTCGAGCATGCGCACTGGGATACCCCCACGGACGGCGCATGCGCCGTTCAGAAAAAACGTCATTTACGTCGGGTCAAGACGTATTAACATAAAACACGCCCCCATCTCACCCATTTGAATTGCGCGCCCTTACGCCGACACAGATACACTATGCCGCCGTAACTTACGGCGCAAATTCTTTAAGAATATGGGAAATACGATGTAAGTTACGGCGGCGTAGTGTATCTGAGATACACTACGCCAGCCGGAAAGAAGCGCCGCGCTTCGTGGATCTGGCCCATAGAGTCTACAAGCTATGGTACAAATCCATTGAAAATTGATCACACCTGATGTACTGACGGCCGATCTCATTTCTTGAGACCCTAACAAGTCAGGAAAGTACAAATACCCCCCAAATGACCCCTTTTTGGAAAGTAGACATTTCCAAGGTATTTATTAAGAGGCATTGGGGAGTTTTTTGAAGTTGTTGTTTTTTCCCACAATTCTGGGGAAAATTACCGTATTTGCCGGCGTATAAGACGACTGGGTGTATAAGACGACCCCCTAATTTTCCAGCTAAAATGTTGGTTTTGGGATATACTCGCCGTATAAGATGACCCCCTTCCCACTAGTCATGCCTCGCCTCACTGTGCCATTACATGCCTCACTGTGCCATTACATGCCAGACTGTGCCACCATTACATGCCAGACTGTGCCACTACATGCCTCACTGTGCCATTACATGCCAGACTCACTGTGCCCCATTACATGCCTCACTGTGCCACTACATGCCTCACTGTGCCACTACATGCCAGACTCACTGTGCCCCATTACATGCTTCACTGTGCCACTACATGCCAGACTCACTGTGCCCCATTACATGCCTCACTGTGTCACTGCATGTCTTGACGATCCCTTATCCTAAGACATGCAGTATCTGTCAGACCGCGGCCGTCCATTTTTTCAAAAGCCACGCCCCCTCCTTCTGCTGTTCTGTGATAGGCGGAACACTCAGCTTCCCAGGACACACTGTGTTCAGTGTTTGCCTATCACGGAGGCCCTCTCGTCCTTGGTCTCGGACGAGAGGGAAATTTGCATAATCAACCAAAAGGGTGGTGCCAATTGAATAGAACTTCGCCTTTATAGTGCCGTCGTACGTGTTGTACGTCACCGCGCTTTGCTCGAGCATTTTTTTTCCACGATCATGTGTATGCAAGGGAGGCTTGACAAGAATCACATCGAGAAAAACTTAGTTTTTTTCCATGACATGAAAAATGGTCGTGTGTACGCGGATATAGAGTTGTTTGGTCACAGTAGACAGGTTTGCTGCAAACCAAAGAGAAGAACCTCATGCCAACTGTGAAGCCTGATGATGGAAATGTTATGCTATGAGTTTGCTCTGTTGCTTCAGGGTCATTGCAGTCATCAGGTCAACCATACATTCTTCATCAGCTACTGTAATATTTGCTTGAAGGGACAATACCAGCTTCTGATGCCAAGGGTGTGCTTACTTTTCCCATATTACACTATTATATTTATTGAGTTTTTGTTGAACAAAATTGTTGAACTGACAATTTTTTTTTTTTTTTGTGTTCTTATTCGAGTATATATCCCTTTTATCTGTAGGCACTGTTTGAATGAGGAACTAATGTTTGCCTGATCAAATATGTTGAAAAGGTCAATGATTTCCATGGGGTGTACTTACTTTTTGACTATAGCAGATAAACAGGTCTGACCTGTACTGACTTGGCCACACATTTATCTGGGAAAACAACGAAAACAACTTCAAAAACACGCAGGACTTTGTTATCTCCGGGCGTAACTGCAGGGCCATCCATGTTCAAAAGACATTATTGGTTGATAAATACACCCCCCCCCCTCCCCCTGAAGTATTTTGTTGTTTGGAGGTTGGGATCTCACTGTGCTTTTTAGGAGTGTTTTCCATTCATCGACTCAGTTGTTGGTTTTTCTAAAGCAAATTTGTAGTATGATATTCTGCGCAGCACAGGATTTAGTACAGAAGGGTCACCAGCAATAGTGGGGTAGATTCAGGTACATTTGCGCAGTTCTTACGGAGGCGCAGCGCACCGTTTTGCCGCTGCGCCTCCGTAAATTACCTGCGCTACGCTTGATTCGCGGAGCAGTAGCTCCGTAAATTGCGTGGGCGCTCCTGAAAAATGCCCGGCGTAAGAGCGCGCAATTTAAATGATCCCATAGGGGGCGTGGATCATTTAAATTAGGCGCGTTCCCTCGCCGAACGTAGTGCGCATGCTCCGTCGGGAAACTTTCCGACGTGCATTGCGGTAAATGACGTCGCAAGGACGTCATTTGCTTCAAAGTGAACGCGAATGGCGTCCAGCGCCATTCACGATTCACTTACGCAAACAACGTAATTTTTCAAAAACGCGACGCGGGAACGACGGGTATACGTAGCATTGGCTGCCCCTGCTAATAGCAGGGGCAGCCTTACGCAAAAACCGACGTACACAAACAACGTAAACTGCGTACGCAGGGCTCGCGTAGGGTTGTGAATCGGCGTGAGTATGCAATTTGCATACTCTACGCTGACCACTACGGGAACGCCACCTAGCGGCCTGCGTAAGAATGCAGCCTAAGATATGACGGCATAAGAGCCTTATGCCAGTCATATCTTAGGCTGCAGTCGGCGTATCGAGGTTCCTGAATCAGGAGCATTCGATACGCCGGCGCAAGTAAGCAATTGCGCTGCGTAACTATGGTTACGCAGACGCAATTGCTCTCTGAATCTACCCCAGTGTCTTATAGACATGTCTTCATAGGCAGTTAGTATTGTTGGATCCGCTCTGTGTAGGGCAGCGGTTCCTCACTCCTGTCCTCAGGACCCACTAACAGGCCAGGTATGCAAGATAACAGGTGACATCATTTGCTGCTCAGTGACTGCAGTATTCTAGTCTGCATCTCCCCAAGGTAATTCTTAAAATCTGGCCTGTTAGGCTGGGTTCACACTGCTGCGAATTCTTTTGCGAATTTGAGCCGTTGCGATTAAGTCATTAACCACTTAAGCCCCGGGCCAAAATGCAGGTAAAGGACCAGGCCCCTTTTTTGCGATTCGGCACTGCGTCGCTTTAACTGACAATTGCGCGGTCGTGCGACGTGGCTCCCAAACAAAATTGGCGTCCTTTTTTTCCCACAAATAGAGCTTTCTTTTGGTGGTATTTGATCACCTCTGCGGTTTTTTATTTTTTGCGCTATAAACAAAAATAGAGCGACAATTTTGAAGAATATTCAATATTTTTTACTTTTTCCTATAATAAATATCCCCCAAATATATAAAAAACGTTTGTTTTTTTCCCTCAGTTTAGGCCGATACGTATTCTTCTACATATTTTTGGTAAAAAAAAATCGCAATAAGCGTTTATCGGTTGGTTTGCGCAAAATTTATAGCGTTTACAAAATAGGGGATAGTTTTGCATTTTTATTAATTATTTTTTTTTTTTACTACTAATGGCGGCGATCAGCGATTTTTTTTTTTCGTGACTGCGGCATTATGGCGGACACTTCGGACAATTTTGACACATTTTTGGGACCATTGTCATTTTCACAGCAAAAAATGCATTTAAATTGCATTGTTTATTGTGAAAATGACAGTTGCAGTTTGGGAGTTAACCACAGGGGGCGCTGTAGGAGTTATGCTTCACCTAGTGTGTGTTTACAACTGTAGGGGGTGTGGCTGTAGGAATGACATCATCGATCGTGTCTCCCTATAAAAGGAATCACTCGATCGATGCAGCGCCATAGTGAAGCACAGGGAAGCCGTGTTTACATACGGCTCTCCCCGTTCTTCAGCTCCGGGGACCGATTGCCCAGCAATGAAGCCTCACCAGTGCCCATCTATGCAGGCTGACCAGTGCCCAGCAATGCAGCCTAACCAGTGCACATCTTTGCAGCCTAACCAGTGCACATCTTTGCAGCCTCAGCTGTGCCCATCTATGCAGCCTGACCAGTGCCCATCTATGCAGCCTGACCAGTGCCCATCTATGCATCCGGACCAGTGCCCAGCAATGCAGCCTGACCAGTGCCCAGCAATGCAGCCTGACCAGTGCCCAGCAATGTAGCCTAACCAGTGCCCATCTATGCAGCCTAACCAGTGCCCAGCATAGCAGCCTCTCCAGTGCCCATCTATGCAGCCTCACCAGTGGCCAGAAATTCAGCTTCACCAGTGCCCATCCAATGCAGCTTCACCTGTGCTCATCTATCCAGTCTCACCAGTGCCCATCCAATGCAGCCTCACGAATGCAGGGGATCAGAGAGAAGAGAAGGAGAGCTGGCCTGATCATCACACAGGTCGGCATCACCTGCTGTGACAGCTTTAATTTGAATCGTCAGCCATCACACAAGTCCCCCCTCCTGGGTCGGCTCCTACCTATGATAGACAGCAAATATCTCGGCATTGGACAAGTGTGCTGCATAGGTGTGCGCAGCCTGCTGCATTAGGGTGTGCACCTGAAAGCTGACCTATGCCCAGCAATGCAGCCTGACCAGTGCCCAGCAATGCAGCCTGACCAGTGCCCAGCAATGCAGCCTGACCAGTGCCCAGCAATGCAGCCTGACCTATGCCCATCTATGCAGCCTGACCTATGCCCATCTATGCATCCGGACCAGTGCCCATCTATGCAGCCTGACCAGTGCCCAACAATGCAGCCTGACCAGTGCCCAGCATAGCAGCCTGACCAGTGCCCATCTATGCAGCCTGACCTATGCCCATCTATGCAGCCTGACCTATGCCCATCTATGCAGCCTGACCTATGCCCATCTATGCATCCGGACCAGTGCCCATCTATGCATCCGGACCAGTGCCCAGCAATGCAGCCTGACCAGTGCCCAGCAATGCAGCCTAACAAGTGCACATCTGTGCAGCCTAACCAGTGCCCAGCATAGCAGCCTCATCAGTGCCCATCTATGCAGCCTGACCTATGCCCAGCAATGTAGTCTGACCAGTGCCCAGCAATGCAGCCTGACCAGTGCCCAGCAATGCAGCCTGACCAGTGCCCAGCAATGCAGCCTGACCAGTGCCCAGCAATGCAGCCTGACCAGTGCCCATCTATGCAGCCTGACCAGTGCCCATCTATGCAGCCTAACCAGTGCCCATCTATGCAGCCTCTCCAGTGCCCATCTATGCAGCCTCACCAGTGCCCAGCAATGAAGCCTCACCAGTGCCCATCTATGCAGCCTGACAGACTGGCTCTGATGACAGTGTCCTCAGTCCGGCACTGTCCCTGGAAACCAGGGACGTCTGGTCAGCCTATTGTAGGAGGAGTTTTCATTTTCCTCTGAGGCTGCATGACCCCTGACCCTCTGTCTGGATAGTGCTGATTGGCCCTGTGCTGATCACATGCACTCTCCCCAAAAAAAAAAACACAAACTCTCTAGCAATACACACAAACTAAACATGTGCAGAGTGACTCCAAGACTCTGTTCTATCAGGAGATTGACTGGGGACAGTGGAAGAAGGGGAGGATCAGAGAAGACAGGATCATACCGCCTTTTTACACAATACAGAGTATTAACCCCTTAGGTTCCCCAGTGAGTATAACAAGCATGCTTTACCGCATATACAGACACATTTTACTGAGTTTAGTAAAACTTTAAGGCTGAATATAAACTATGGGCTAGATTCAGGTAGCCGGGCGCATTGTTACGGCGGCGTAGCGTATCGTATTTACACTACGCCGCCGTAAATCAGAAAGGCAAGTGCTGTATTCACAAAGCACTTGCCTCCTAAGTTACGGCGGTGTAGCGTAAATGAGGCTGGCGTAAGCGCGCCTAATTCAAATGAGTATGAGGGGGCGTGTTTTATGTAAATGGTTGGTGACCCGACGTGATTGACGTTTTTTACGAACGGCGCATGCGCCGTCCGTGTACATATCCCAGTGTGCATTGCTCCAAAGTACGGCGCAAGGACGTATTGGTTTCGACGTGAACGTAAATTACGTCCAGCCCTATTCGCGAACGACTTACGCAAACGTCGTAAAAAATTCTAAATTCGACGCGGGAACGACGTCCATGCTTAACATTGCGTACGCCTCATAGAAGCAGGAGAAACGTTACACTGGAAAAGCCTTACGCAAACAACGTAAATAAATTCCGCCGGGCGCACGTACGTTTGTGAATCGGCGTATCTAGGTCATTTGCATATTCTACGCCGAAAACGACAGAAGCGCCACCTAGCGGCCAGCGTAAATATGCACCCTAAGATACGACGGTGTAAGAGACTTACGCCAGTCGGATCTTAGGCTAATTTCGACGTATCTTGCTTTCTGAATACAGAAAGAAGATACGCCGGCGCAGCTTTGAATTTACGCGGCGTATCTATAGATACGCCGGCGTAAATCAATGCTGAATCTAGCCCTATGGGCCGGATTCAGATACATTGGCGTATCTGTCAGGCCCGCGTAACGTATCTCCGATACGTTACGCCGCTCTAACTTTGGGCGCAAGTTCTTTATTCACAAAGAACTTGCGTCCTTAGTTAGAGCGGCGTAGCGTATGTGTTGCGGCGTAAGGCCGCGTAATTCAAATGGGGATGTAGGGGGCGCGTTTTATTTAAATTTCCCTTGACCCCGCGTTTTTTACGTTTTACTAGAACGCCGCATGCGCCGTCCATAAAATCTCCCAGTGTGCATTGCTCTAAATGACGTTGCAAGGACGTCATTGCTTTCAACGTGAACGTAAATTACGTCCAGCCGTATTCGCGAACGACTTACGCAAACGACGTAAAAATTTAAAACTCGGCGCGGGAACGACGGCCATACTTAACATTAGCTACCCCTCATATAGCAGGGGTAACTATACGCCGGAAAAAGCCAAATGCAAACGACGTAAAAAAAAAGCGCCGGGCGGTCCTTCGTTTCTGAATCGGCGGAAATCCTCATTTGCATATTCGTCGCGTATACAAACAGAAGCGCCATCTAGCGGCCAGAGTGAGATTGCAGCCTAAGATCCGACAGTGTAAGTCACTTACACCTGTCGGATCTTAGGGAGATCAATGCGGAACTGATTCTATGAATCAGGCGCATAGATCCGACCGACGGAACTCAGAGATACACCGTCGTATCTCTATCTGAATCTGGCCCTGTATGTACAATCTTTGTATGATCTCCTTTAGATTTAACAAAACTATAAAAAAGGAAGACACACCTAAATAATCAATTTATTACTAAAGTGATTCCATGGAAGGTAAAAATATAAAAACAGCATCTACATTAGTGTGATGGTCAGACCACCTTGTAGAAGGAGGTAGGTCCGGGTGAGACGCACCAATGATCGGTGTCCATTATTCGACTATAGAGCAGTAAGAAGATATCAATGACAATGGGCCAGATCCACGTACAGCGAGCGCAACTTAATTTTGGGGATTTAAGTTACACCGCCGCAAAATTTCTACCTAAGTGCCCGATCCACAAAGCACTTACCTAGAAATTTTCAGCGGTGTAACTTAAATCCGTCCGGCGCAAGGAGCTCCTAATCTAATGGGGCGAGTCCCATTTAAATTAGGCGCGCTCCCGCGCCGGACGTACTGCGCATGCTCCCGACGCGATTTGCGCGAAGTTACGTTGCGCCGAGTTTTGTGAATCGCGCCGGGTAAAAAAAGTTGCGTCGGGAAAAAAAAGAGATGCGGCGGGAAAAAAAAATATGAAAAAAAAAATTTGACAGCGTCGCGGGAAAGAAGGGTCTACTTTTACATGGTGTACTAACTTTACACTTTGTAAAAGCAGCCCTAATTTTGCGTTTGCAAACTAAAAACTTACGGAGACTTCACGAAGGGAAAAAGCTTCGTGGATCTCCGTAAGTGCTAATTTGCATACCCGACGCGGAATTTCGACGAGAAATGCCCCCAGCGGCGGCCGCGGTACTGCATCCTAAGATCCGACAGTGTAAAACTATTACACCTGCCGGATCTTATGGATATCTATGTGTAACTGATTCTATGAATCAGCCGCATAGATAGAAACAGGGGCCCAGATTCAAAGAGATTTGCTCTTTTTTTGCGGAGGCACAGGGCAACGATTTTGCCCTGCGCCCCCGCAAATTTGCGCCGCTGCCCTCGATTCACGGAGCAGTAGCTCCGTAAATTGCGAGGGCGCGCCGGCAAAATTGCCCGGCGTAAGCGCGCGCAATGTAAATGATCCCGCCTGGGGCGGGAATCATTTAAATTAGGCGCGTTCCCGCGCCGATCGTAAAGCGCATGCTCCGTCGGGAAACTTTCCCGACGTGCATTGCGGCAAATGACGTCGCAAGGACGTCATTTGCTTCAAAGTGAACGTGAATGGCGTCCAGCGCCATTCACGATTCACTTACGCAAACGACGTAAAATTTGAACGTCGCGACGCGGGAACGACGGGTATCCTTAGCATTGGCTGCGCCTGCTATTAGCAGGAGCAACCTTACGCTAAGCACGCCGTACGGAAACGACGTAACTTGCGTACGCAGGGCCCGCGCAACAATTGTGAATCGGTGTTAGTATGCAATTTGCATACTATACGCTGATCACAATGGGAGCGCCCCCTAGCGGTCAACGCAAGAATGCAGCCTAAAATATGCGTGCATAAGAGCCTTATGCCATGCAGATTTTAGGCTGCAGTCTGCGTTACGATGTTCCTGAATCAGGAGCATTCGTAACGCCGGAGCAAGTAAGCAATTGCGCTGCGTAACCTATGGTTACACAGGCGCAATTGCTTATTGAATCTGGGCCAGGGATACGACGGCGTATCAGCAGATACGCCGGCGTATCCCTTTTGAGGATCTGGCCCTTAGAGACTGAAGACTTGCGCGGTGTGAGGGGTGTTGTCACCCTCAATAGTCTGTGAAGTTCTATAATTCTATAATGGGGTTTGCAGAAGCACAAGACTGCGTGCATTACTCACACACACTTCACACTTCTGTTCTGGCCGCTCACATACATTCTGCAGATCTTCACGTTTCATGTTCCGCTGTGTCTTAGATATTCTGCTAAAGACTGACCTGGATCTATTCTGACATAAGGAATTACTGACAGCTGGGGAAACTTTCTTGGTGAAAAGTTGCTTCAGGTTTCTTTCAGTGCTGATAACATGCTTGGGGGCCTCGGGCAGTGGTGACCAATATACTACCAGAGATGGTCAGAGACTGCAGACATACTACAGGAGATGATAAGAGACTGCAGATATATTAGAGGAGATGGTCAGAGACGGCAGATATAATACAGGAGATGGTCAGAGACTGCAGACACACTACAGGAGATGATAAGAGACTGCAGATATAATACAGGAGATGGTCAGAGACTGCAGACACAATACAGGAGATGGTCAGAGACTGCAGACACAATACAGGAGATGGTCAGAGACTGCAGACACACTACAGGAGATGATAAGAGACTGCAGATATAATACAGGAGATGGTCAGAGACTGCAGACACAATACAGGAGATGGTCAGAGACTGCAGACACAATACAGGAGATGGTCAGAGACTGCAGACACACTACAGGAGATGATAAGAGACTGCAGATATAATACAGGAGATGGTCAGAGACTGCAGACACAATACAGGAGATGGTCAGAGACTGCAGACACAATACAGGAGATGGTCAGAGACTGCAGACACACTACAGGAGATGATAAGAGACTGCAGATATAATACAGGAGATGGTCAGAGACTGCGGACACACTACAGGAGATGGTCAGACACTGCAAAGTCTACAGGAGATGGTCAGAGACTGCAGATATATTAGGCCGCATACACACGGTCGATCGAAACCGATGAGAATGGTCCGACGGACCGTTTTCATCGGTTCACCGCTGAAGTGGCATGATGGTCTGATGTGCGTACACACCATCAGTTCAAAAAACGATCGGGTCAGAACGCGGTGACGTAAAACACAACGACGTGCTGAAAAAAAAGAAAGTTCAATGCTTCCAAGCATGCGTCGACTTGATTCTGAGCATGCGCGGGTTTTGAACCGATGCTTTTCTGTACTAAGCATCGGTTTGGACTGATCGGTCAGCGGTCCATCGGTTCGATTTTAAAGCAAGTTTTAAAATTTTGGTCCGAAGGAAAACAGACCAATGGGCCGTACACACGGACGGTTTGGACCGATGAAACTGAACTTCGGTCCACTCTCATCGGTTTGGACCGACCGTGTGTACGCGGCCTAAGAGGAGATGGTCAGACTGCAGACATACTACAGGAGATGATCAGAGACTGCAGATATATTAGAGGAGATGATCAGATATATTAGAGGAGATGATCAGAGACTGCAGATATATTAGAGGAGATGATCAGAGACTGCAGATATATTAGAGGAGATGGTCAGACTGCAGACATACTACAGGAGATGGTCAGAGACTGCAGACACACTACAGGACATGATAAGAGACTGCAGACACACTACAGGACATGATAAGAGACTGCAGACACACTACAGGACATGATAAGAGACTGCAGACACACTACAGGACATGATAAGAGACTACAGACACACTACAGGAGATGATAAGAGACTGCAGACACACTACAGGAGATGGTCAGAGACTGCAGACACAATACACGAGATGGTCAGAGACTGCAGACACATTATAGGAGATGGTCAGAGACTGCAGATATTACAGGAGATGGTCAGAGACTGCAGACATACTACAGCAGATGGTCAGAGACTGCACATATAATAAAGGAGATGGTCAGAGACTGCAGATATAATAAAGGAGATGGTCAGAGACTGCAGATATAATAAAGGAGATGGTCAGAGACTGCAGATATAATAAAGGAGATGGTCAGAGACTGCAGATATAATAAAGGAGATGGTCAGAGACTGCAGGCATACACCAGGAGATGATCAGAGACTACAGACAAACTACAGGAGATGATCAGAGACTGCAGACACATTAGCATAAAAAATATATCTCATGCCACTGCAGAGATTTCAGAGTCTGCAAATCACAGGAAAGCCCATAGGGGGTTTACCTTCTCAGCGTCTGCCAAAAACTTAGTTTAACAGATTAGCAGATATGACAAAAAAATAAAGGTAATCAAGTATAAATGGAATATCTCATGAGATGCAGGCTATGCAAACCCCTCTGTACATAAGTGGATAGGATATGATCTGGCAACGTACATTGTATACAGATTCTACAGAATATTCTACACATCGGCCTGGAAATTTACACTTGCCAGATATTTAGAATCAATGTTACTTGTACAAGGAAAATCAAAGCTGTCTCTTGAAACCTAGCAGAGGACGGAATATGACTCTTCCTTCACCCAATCAGAACCGCTAATCTCTCATAAAGCTGAAATGCTAGAAGGCAATATTAACCCCTTAACGCCCGCCGCACGGCTATTTACGTCCGCAAAATGGCACGGACAGGCAGATGGGCGTATATATACGTCCTTGCCTATTAGCGGGTGGAGGGTCCGATCGGGACCCCCCCCCGATGCGTGCGGCGGGCGGATTCCCGCGCCGATCCAGGACGACGACGCGGCTATTCGTTTATAGCCGCTTCGTCGCGATCGCTCCCCGGAGCTGAAGAACGGGGAGAGCCGTATGTAAACACGGCTTCCCCGTTCTTCACTGTGGCGGCGCATCGATCGAGTGATCCCCTTTATAGGGAGACACAATCGATGACGTCAGACCTACAGCCACACCCCCCTACAGTTGTAAACACACACTAGGTGAACCCTAACTCCTACAGCGCCCCCCTGTGGTTAACTCCCAAACTGCAACTGTCATTTTCACAATAAAGAATGCAATTTAAATGCATTTTTCGCTGTGAAAATGACAATGGTCCCAAAAATGTGTCAAAATTGTCCGAAGTGTCCGCCATAATGTCGCAAGTCACAAAAAAAATCGCTGATCGCCGCCAATAGTAGTAAAAAAAAAATAATTAATAAAAATGCAAAAAAACTATCCCCTATTTTGTAAACGTTATAAATTTTGCGCAAACCAATCGATAAACACTTATTGCGATTTTTTTTACCAAAAATATATAGAAGAATACGTATCGGTCTAAACTGAGGAAACAAAAAATGTTATATATATTTTTGAGGGATATTTATTATAGCAAAAAGTAAAAAATATTTCATTTTTTTCAAAATTGTCGCTCTATTTTTGTTTATAGCGCAAGAAATAAAAACCGCAGAGGTGATCAAATACCACCAAAAGAAAGCTCTGTTTGTGGGGAAAAAAGGACGCCAATTTTGTTTGGGAGCCACGTCGCACGACCGCGCAATTGTCTGTTAAAGCGACGCAGTGCCGAATTGTAAAAATGCCTTTGGGGGAGTTGTAAAGGGTTTGTAAAATGAATGTCTGCAAGGTAGACAGACAGAATAGTGTAATGATTCTGTTAAAAAACGAGTAAATACCTATTAAATTCCTTCATCTATATCACCTCCGGCATTCTAGTTTCTGTTCTCTGATTCACTTCCTGGTTTGCGGCGCTCGTTCATGTAAGAACTACATTTCCCAGTATGCATTGCGGCATGCACAGTAATTCACACCTCCTTGAAGTCTCTAACACGTAGAGAGCGTCCTGCCGCACAGATGTAGTACCCAGGAGGGGGCGAGCACGTCACTGACCACCGCAGTAAAGCCTCCCATCACGGTGGTCAGTAACAATCAGACAAGCAGGAAGTGAACAGAACAGAGAAGAAATAGAGCAACTTCTGAGCAAAAACAAACAATGAGGAAGTGAAAAGAGGAATGTCTGCAGGTAAAGGATGCTTATTATGAAAAAAAAATGTTTTCCTTTACAACCCCCTTTAACCTCCTGAGACCCGCGCTATAGTCGAATGACGGCTACAGCGCGGATCTGAAAATCCAACTAGACGTCAATTGACGCCCGCCCCTTTGGGCGTTCCCCGTGCGCGCTCCAGAGCGGGCAGCGGGGAAACTCTGTGTTGGCCGTGTCCCTTGGACACAGCCAATTACAGATCGCCGCAAACGGCCAATCAGAGTGGCTGTTTGCGATGCGATCTGTGCGGCCAATGAGAGATGATCTCATATGTAAACATATGAGATTATCTCTCATTGCCGGCTCACACAGAGACAGCGTCCTGTCAGGGAGAGAGGAGACCGATCTGTGTCTCTTGTACATAGGGACACAGATCGGTCACCTCCCCCAGTCACCCCCCCTCCACCTACAGTTAGAACACTATGCAGGGAATACATTTAACCCCTTCCTCACCCCCTAGTGTTAACCCCTTCAATGCCAGTCACATTTATACAGTAATTAGTGCATATTTATAGCACTGATTGCAGTATAAATGTGAATGGCGCCAAAAATGTGTCAAAAGTGTCCGATGTGTCCGCCATAATGTCGCCATAACGTTGCAGTCCCAATAAAAAACGCAGATCGCCGCCATTTCTAGTAAAAAAATAAATACAAAATAATAATTATGTCCCCTATTTTGTAGGCGCTATAACTTTTGCGCTTATTGCGATTTTTTTTTTTTTTTACCAAAAATATGTAGAAGAATACGTATCGGCCTAAACTGAGAAAAAAATATGTTTTTATTTTTTTAAATTGGCATATTTATTATAGCAACAAGTAAAAAATATTGTATTTTTTTTTCAAAATTGTCGCTCTTTTTTGTTTATAGCGCAAACAATAAAAACCGCAGAGGCGATCAAATACCACCAAAAGAAAGCTCTACTTGTGGGGGAAAAAGGACGTCAATTTTGTTTGGGAGCCACGTCGCACGACCGCGCAATTGTTAGTTAAAGCGACGCAGTGCCGGAAGCTGAAATTTCACCTGGGCAGGAGGGGGGTATATGTGCCCAGTAAGCAAGTGGTTAAATGTTACAGTAGACCTTGCATGAAAATGCAAAGTCACCTTTTTCTGCTGGTGCCACCTCCCAAATTATGCATTGGTGCGCTTCTTAATGGCGCCCCAACATGCTTTGCCATTGAATGTGTGTTGCAATGCGCCATAAAGTGATGTACTACCGCGCGTTGCAAAAAATAGTACACAAACCTTTTTTTTTTTTTGCTATTCAAGTGAAGGGGCTTGCAATAATGCAAGTCGATGTGATGCGCCAGCGCCCCACAACAAACCCAACCCGGCCTTTTGCTGGCAGTACATTTTTTGCTGTACAGTGTATAGTATGGTCTGTATGGAATTATCTCAGCTGACAATGTAGTCCAGGGGTTACAGATATTTGTACTTTGCACCTTCATGCCCCGCTGTTATTTGCTGTTCTAGACACGCGCTTGGCTTCTAGCAGGGTGAAAGAATTACTGGAAAGAATTTTCAGATTTTGCTGACATGCACAATTTGGAACTGTATTGTTGCATGCTTGGCATACCGCGGGTCTTTGTATTTTTTCACAATAAAAATAATTATAAAAAGCACTCTCTAGAAATTAAGGCCCAGATTCACAGTGGAGATACGACGGAGTATATCAGATACTCCGTCGTATCTCTCAGAGTATCTATGCGACTGATTCATAGATATCCCTAAGATCCGACAGGTGTAATTGTTTTACACTGTCGGATCTTAGGATGCAATACCGCGGCCGCCGCTGGGGGGAGTTCGCGTCGTAAACCAGCGTCGGGTATGCAAATTAGGAGTTATGGCGATCCACAACGGATTTTAGCGTTCGCTACGTCGCCGCTAGTCTAGTTTCCCGTCGCAAAGTTAGTCATCGTTTTGGGTGCCTTAACTTTACACAGCCCATGTTAAAGTATGGCCGGCGTTCCCGCGTTGAAATTTAAAAATTACCGTCGTTTGCGTAAGCCGTCCGGGAATACGGAATTACGCTACGCGCGTCGCCGTTCGAAAACATGACGTCACGTCGCGCAAAGCACGGCGGGTAATTCAAAAGGGAGCATGCGCAGTAGGTCCTAATTTAAATGGCACACGCCCCTTTGAATTACGCGGGCTTACGCCAGAGGCCGCCGGCATAGTTTTCATCGCAAGTGCTTTGTGAATCAGACACTTGCGATGAAAACTTGCGGCGGTGTAACGTATCTACGATACGTTACGCCGCCGCACTTCTACCTGAATCTGGCCCTAAATGCCGTTCAACTCTAGAAATAAGTGCATTTATGTGTACTGCTCACTAACACGAGCTGGATTCACACTTATGCATTTTCAGTGCTTTTTGCATTTTGCAGATTTGCAGTACAGATTGTGTTCCATAGGAAACCATGTTAAATGGACTGAAGTGCAAATCTACAAAATGCAAAAAGCACTAAAAATGCAAAGGTGTGAATCCAGCCTTACAAGCTGCTTCCTGTGCAGCGGCTGCTCTCTGTTACCTCTATAGGGCACCGCTGGGAGATCCAAGTACGATACAACGCTGTCTAATGTCTTCCCACAGCTCCCTCTCCTGTTCTAGCCAAATTACATTATACAGTATGTATCTTTTCTGTGTTGTATTGAACTGGATGTTGAGTTTGGATGGTGCCAAGTCAGCAGGTGATCATACTGTCAGGTGTGGATGGTGCCAAGTCAGCAGGTGACCATACTGTCCAATGTGGATGTTGCCAAATCAGCAGGTGATCATACTGTCCAATGTGGATGGTGCCAAGTCAGCAGACGATCATACTGTCAGGTGTGGATGATGCCAAGTCAGCAGGTGATCATACTGTCCAATGTGGATGGTGCCACATCAGCAGGTGATCATACTGTCCAATGTGGATTCAGCAGGTGATCATACTGTCCAATGTGGATGGTGCCAAGTCAGCAGACGATCATACTGTCCAATGTGGAAGGTGCCAAGTCAGCAGGTGATCATACTGCCCAATGTGGATGGTGCCAAGTCAGCAGGTGATCATACTGCCCAATGTGGATGGTGCCAAGTCAGCAGGTGATCATACTGCCCAATGTGGATGGTGCCAAGTCAGCAGGTGACCATACTGGCCAGTGTGGATGGTGCCAAGTCAGCAGACGATCATACTGTCCAATGTGGATGGTGCCAAGTCAGCAGGTGATCATACTGTCCAATGTGGATTCAGCAGGTGATCATACTGTCAGGTGTGGATGATGCCAAGTCAGCAGGTGACCATACTGTCCAGACAGACTGGGTCTAATGCCGCGTACACACCATCACTTTATGAGATGAAAAAAAACGACATTTTCTGTGATGAAAAAAAACGACGTTTTTGAAACTTCAATTTTCAAAAAGGACGTTGCCTACACACCATCGTTTTTTCAAAATGCTCTAGAAAAGCGCGGTTACGTTCAGCACTCTTTTCCATTGAAGCTTGCTTCATAACTTGCTTCTGAGCATGCGCGGGTTTAAAAACGTTGTTTTAGCCTACACGCGGTGATTTTTTGTGACACAAAAAACGACGTTTTGAAAAACGACACATAAAATTGAAGCATGCTTCAATTTTTTTTTGTCGTTTTTCACAAGACATAAAACAACGTTTTCCCCCACACATGGTTATTGAAATTGACGTTTTTAAAAACGTCGTTTTTTTTCATCGCATAAAGTGATGGTGTGTACGCGGCATAAGGAGTAATGTCAATACATAAAGCAGCATTTGAAAAAGAATATGTTCTGTTACTTTAGATGAATGGGTATTTACTATTAAAGGAGTTGTAAAGGAAAATGTTTTTCACCTCAATGCAATCTATGCATTAAGGTGAAAAAACATCTGATGCTGCCAGCCCCCCCGTGCCCCCCTTATACTTACCTGACCCCTCGAAAGTCCCACGCGGGGTCCCGGGATCCTCTTCACCGCTCAGCCTGGCCGCTGATTGGCTAAAGCGGATGGATTGAGAGCAGCGCAGCCATTGGCTGGCGCTGCTGTCAATCACATCCAGTGATGCGGCGCTCCGAGGGGCGTGGCCAAGTGATACAGTGAGCGGCTATGGCCGCTCGCAGTATCACTGGAGCGCGCCCGCAATTAGTGACCACCATGCGAGCTCTATCTCCTGATACGCCGTCGTATCTCTGAGTCCGGCCGTCATATCTATGCGCCTGATTCATAGAATCCGCATAGACTTACACCGTCGGATCTTAGGCTGCAATCTCACGCTGGCCGCTAGGTGGCGCTTCCGTTTGTATACGCAAGGAATATGCAAATGAGGAGTTACGCTGATTCAGAAACGAACGACCGCCCGCTTTTTTTTTTTACGTCGTTTGCGTTCGGCTTTTTCCGGCGTATAGTTACCCCTGCTATATGCGGCGTATCAAAATGAGAAAAGAAAACTGGACAGCCGCACTCCAAAAATGACTTAAAGGAGTTCTCTGACCTAAAACTTTTAACCCCCGCTGTACCCGGGTTAAAAGTTTTAGGTCAGAGAACTCCTTTAAAAAAAAAAGTTGTCTTTTATTTTCAACTGTACACACACAGTCACTGCAACCAACAAAACCAGGACAGCCGACGCGTTTCGCACTTGTAATTAGTGCTTAATCATGGCTAATCTATATGCGGCGTATCCTATGTTAAGTATGGCCACCGTTCCCGGGTCGAATTTTGAATTTTTTTACGTTGTTTGCGTAAGTCGTTCGCGAATACGGATGGACGTAATTTACGTTCACGTCGAAACCAATCACGTCCGAGCGACGTCATTTAGAGCAATGCACGCTGGGAAATTTTACGGACGGCGCGGGGACGCGCCTGATTTAAATTTTACACGCCCCCTACCTGCGGAATTTGAATTTCCGCCGGGGGATTTACGATACGCCGCCACAAATTTACAGGCAGGCTTTCTGAATAAAGCACTTGCCTCAAAAACTTGCGGCGGCTTATAGTAATTGAGATAGGTTACGCGGATCTAAAGAGTGTAGTGTGTAGTGTGAGAGAGTGCTGAGGGAAGTTTCAAATAGGCTCCTCCTCATAGGGTGACCACATTTCCAAACTACCATTCAGGGACACCCCCCCTTCCCAAAAATCAGCTTGTGCTGTAACGAATCACAGCACAGTGATTGGACACAAGAGGCGGGATTTATTATTTCTCCAATCACAAGCAAGGGGCGGGATTGTGCTTCTCCAGGCATTTCCGGCCAGGACAAGTACTGTCAGTGAGTAAAGCGGTGATGTGGCGGACTTTTTTGGGGGCATCAGATTGGCCCGGGGGGGGGGGGGGGTGGCTGTATCAGTTTCATTCCGGGACACTGTATTGTCCTGGAATGAAGGTGCCCGGGACAGACCTGTAAAATGCGGGACTGTCCCGGGCAATCCGGGACACGTGGTCACCCTACCTCCTCAGCTCTGGCTTCTCCCGACGCTGAGGTCCCAGGAAGAGTATGAGGAGTCTGTACAGCTGAAGGTATGTTGAGTTGTTTGTCCATACTACTGCGGTTAAATTTTTTTTGATAATTGCTAAATATTTTATCAACCTTCCTTTATATTTGTTGTGAATCTTTACTAAATCCAGGTCTGTTTTATGTTTTTTTGCAGGTGGACCACTGACCGGCGCCGTCTTTAACCCTGCCCTCGCCTTCGCAATTGTGTTCTGGTGTCATGGGAACACCCACTTGCAGAATATCTTTGTTTACTGGATCGGACCGCTTATTGGTGAGACAAATGTTGTTGGGTCAAAATGGATAGTGGATATGGGGCCTTAAAGCGGAGGTGCAGCCGCGATTTCTGCTGACTTTTAATAAGCACACTTACCTGTCCTAGGCGCCCGCGATGTCGCCCCCGAGGCCGATCCCTCGATCGTGGCAGGTCCCGGCGCTGCCACCCTCGCCTAAGGGAAACAGGCAGTGGAGCCTTGCTTCACTGCCCGTTTCCTACTACGCGATTCGTGCAGCGCTTTATGAATGGGTGGCTGTTCTCTGGGATACACACAGTTCCCAGAAGACAGCACGCCCCATACCCCAGAAGAGGCAGATTACCACAATTTATGGTAAGTAAAACATATTTTTATTTTTTATTTTATTCAGGTTTCATAGAGCAAGCACTTCCTTTAAGCGGAGGTCCGGCGGTAAAAAAATGTTTTAACCACTTGTCTACCAGCCGCCGTCAATTGACGGCGGCATAGTAGCTCAGTTGTTCTGACAGGACGTCCCCGACACTTTTGAATTGCCTTTTCCAGACAATCCTCTCCAGGCTGCGGTCATCCCTGCTGCTTGTGCACCTTTTTCTTCCACACTTTTCCCTTCCACATAACTTTATATTAATGTGCTTTGATGCAGGACTTTGGGAACATCCAACTTCTTTTGCAATTACCTTCTAATGCCGGGTACACACGAGAGGATTGATCCGCGGATACGGTCCGCCGGACCGTATCCGCGGATAAATCCTCTCGGGGATTTCCGCGGATTTTGATCCGATGGAGTGTACTCACCATCGGATCGAAATCCGCGCCGAAATCCCATCGCGATGACGTGTCGCGCCGTCGCCGCGGCGACGCTGTCATATAAGGATATCCACGCATGCGTCGAATCATTACGACGCATGCGAGGGAGGGAATCGGACGGATCGATCCGGTGAGTCTGTAGAGACCACCGGATCGATCCGCTGAAGCCGATTCCAGCGGATAGATTTCTTAGCATGCTAAGAAATTTTTATCTGCTGGAAATCGGTCGGGCCGAAAAAAATCAACGGAAAAAGATCCGCTGGGTTGTACACACCAGCGGATCTATCCGCTGGAACTGATCCGCAGATCAATTCCAGCGGATAGATCCTCTCGTGTGTACGGGGCCTGAGGCTTTCCCTCCTTATCGAGGGTGTCAATGATGGTTTTCTGCACAAACGTCAGGTCAGCAGTCTTTCCCATGATTGTGATTCCTACTGAACCAAACTGAGATTCCATTTAAAGGCTCAGGAATTCTTTGCAGGTGTTATGGATTAATTAACTGATTAGAGTTGGGCACTTTGAGCCTAGAATATTGCACCCTTTCACAATATTCTAATTTTCTGAGATTGTGGATTTGGGGTTTTCATGAGCTGTAAGCCATAATCATCACAATTATGACAAATCACGGTTTGAACTATCTTGCTTTGCATGTAATGAGTCTCTCACATAAATTAGTTTCACTTTTTAAGTTGCATTAGTGAAATAAATGAACTTTTGTACAATATTCAAATTTTTAGAGTTTCACCTGTATAAGAATCAGTCAGGCAGTTTAAAATCTCCATCATTTTCCCAAAATCGAAAATATCAATTGTTGGCAGACTGGCTGTTAAAGGTTTTGTTTTTTTGTTATTTAATAATAGAAAGAGTTGTAAATGTAATTTGACAAAAAAAGGTGTACATGTTATGTTATACTACTACTGTTATACTACTTATCTAAAGATTAAGTTTTTTCCATCTTGTTCCAGGGGCGGCAATCTCCTTCTTGCTTTTGGAGTACATTCTTCCAAAATTCAGACTGACTAAAGTATCTTCAGAACGGATGAAAAAGGATTAGACTACGGCTGGAGTTTGTGCAATCAAGACCTGAATGAATGGCTTTTATAGGTTTCCTCTTAATGCCGTGAAGTTTAGGGTACACGTGTTCCTCAACTTTTTTAACAGACTTTGTCTTATAGCTAGATTCAGGTAGCTTTACACCGGCGTATCAGTAGATACGCCGACGTAACTCTGAATCTACGCCGTCCTAAATTTAAGCGTATTCTGGAAACCAGATACGCTTAAATTAAGCTAAGATACGAGCGGCGTGAGTCTCCTACGCCGTCGTATCTTAGGGTGCAATATTTACGCTGGCCGCTAGGTGGCGCTTCCGTTGAGTTCGGCGTAGAATATGTAAATGACTAGATACGCCGATTCAGAAAGGTACGTGCGCCCGGCGCATTTTTTTTACGTAGTTTACGTACTGCTTTCTCCGGCGTAAAGTTAGTCGAACAAATAGCTGGCCTAGTCAATGTTAAGTAAGGCTGTCGTTCCCGCGTCGAAATTTTAACATTTTACGTTGTTTGCGTAAGTCGTCCGTGAATGGGGCTGGACGTAATTTACGTTCACGTCGAAACCAATACGTCCTTGCGGCGTACTTTGGAGCAATGCACACTGGGATATGTACACGGACGGCGCATGCGCGTCGGGTCACCACCCATTTACATAAAACATGCCCCCCTCATCCTCATTTGAATTTGGCGCGCTTACGCCGGCCCCATTTACGTAACGCCGCCGTAGTCACAAAGTGCTTTGTGAATACAGCACTTGCCTTTCTGACTTACGGCGGCGTATCGTAAATACGATACGCTACGCCGCCGTAAAAATGCACACATCTACCTGAATCCAGCTATTAGCTATCTTTTTTAAGGCCCCATGTACACGGGACACTGCTAAACGAACTTTCAGAAGAAGTTGGATGCTTTTTTCAACTGCCCCCTGAACTCATTCAATGTTATCCTATGTGACCATGCACACAGTCTTGTTTATTGCCGTTTTTAGGCAGTTGCGTTTAACAACGTTTCTTTGAAAGCCAAAAAATTGATTCAGACGCAGAAGATTTCAACGTTTCAGACGCCAAACGCGACTAAACGCGGTAACCAGCGTTTCGTTTATAGGCGTTTTTCCGTTTTTGGGCATTTCATTGAAACGCTTCTAAACGCAAACGCAGATAAACGCGGCATTTATAAGGAAGCAAAATGGACGTTTTAAACATGGGTTACTATCTGTCAAGTTGAATCATTTAGGAGCATTTGTAAAAGCGTTCCGTGTACCTGGAGCCTAATAGGCCCTGTGGGGGTTATTGCTATCTATGGAACTGATCCACAGAATCAGTTTACCATATATAGGCAGAAGATCCGACATGTGTAATTGAATTACACTGTCGGATCTTAAGGATGCAATTCTAGGCTGGCCGCTAGGTGGCGAGGCCATTGCGGCCGGCCTAGAATATGCAAATGAACACTTACGGCGATCCACGAACGTTCCGACGGGCCCGTCGCGCTAAATCTACGTCGAGTTACGCCGTGTAAAAATAGGGCTAAGTCCTATTTGACTAAGCCCTATTAAGTATGGCCGTCGTTCCCGCGTCGAAATTTTAAACTCTACGTCGTTTGCGTAAGACGTCCGTGAATGGCGCTGGACGCCATTTACGTTAACGTCTAAGCAAATGACGTCGGAGCGACGTCTGTTATCGCAATGCACGTCGGGTAAGTTACCCGACGGAGCATGCGCAGGACGTCCGGCGCGGGAGCGCGCCTAATTTAAATGGGACTCGCCCCATTAGATTCGGCACGCCTTGCGCCGGACACATTTAAGTTACACCGCCGCAAATTTCAAGGTAAGTGCTTTGTGGATCGGGCACTTAGGTAGAAATTTTGCGGCGGTGTAACTTAAATCGGAAGATTTAAGTTACGCGGGATATTTGTGGATCTGGCCCTGTGTTTTGTTTACTTCCAGATAAACTGTGAAATTTGGGACTAAGTTGGTTCCTATGCAAATCTGAATAACCAAATTTAGAAGGTCAAATGTATATATAAAAAGGCCTTCTACATTTTGCACAGGGTGTATCATGTTTTTCAAGATAAATTTGTGTTTTGGTGGCTGCAGTGGCATTTTGGTGCCTGTGGCACTAAAACTCCCAGGATGTTGCAGCTTGTGTGTCCTGGTGGGGATCCTCAGGTTGTCTGTCCCGCTTATAATGCAGTATCAGGTTTGGACATCTTAATGGGGACATGCAGTTAGTAATACAAGTACCTGTTTTTTATGATTGTAGTACATAGCAGCAAACATTTTTGGGTAGCTGAGACCTCCAGCACTTTGGGTCTTTATATTGCTTGCCTTTTTATAATAGTGTTACCAGGTTTTAGCATCTTAAAGGGAATTCCCGCAATTATGAAAAAAAAAGTCATATATTTCATATTCTTATTGGTATTGTAAGGGGTTGGCTCGGTAGCGGGGTGTGTGACCCCTTGGATGGGTTCACCACACACTGAATTTATACAGACTGGCAGTCGAAGACGGTTGAAAACAACGTTTTTGGTTTATTTTTCCATCTTGCTGGAAAACAATTGCAAGCATCCAAACAGCATAAACAAAATCAAACATAAAATAAACCCTGGCCACTCTGGGCGTCTACCTTCCACACAGGAACCTATCTATGAAGTCTAACACGGCCTACTGCTGGGTAGACAGTGCTGGTCATACAGCACAACACAATAGTCTTTTGATTTTTATCACACAGAAAAATCAATGGTCTCCTCACCTCCTCAGGAGACTTTCAGTACGCTGCTCTCCTACTCACAAAGCCTTAGGAATGATGCAGCAATTCAGTGGTAATCCTTTGGGCTACTTGTAGAGGCCTTAATTGCCTCATTCTGAACAGCTGAAGTTTTTCAACGGCCTTTAGCCTTTCTCTGGCTACGTTTGTAGCCGACGCCCGATAACCATCTGTGTATCGTGTAAACAAGGCAGAAATGTATGTCCCATCAGTGACAACACCCACAGATTTACCTGACTTCCTGTCACAGTATGTATACTGAGGATTCCTACAAGACGGAGATCCTTTCCTTTTTGGGAAAGCAACCCCATCATCTCAAAATTTGCTCTGTTAGAATAAAGACTCTGGCCACATCAACCTAAACAACAGAACCATATTCAGAGAAAGGTTTGTCACTTATGGTTCTCATTATCTAGGTCAGGGGGATCCAAACATTCTAAACACAGGGCCACTTTACTGTTCTTCAAACTAAAGGGAGACTGTGACGGATCTCGGATACCCCTGCTGGGCACTTCCGCCAGACCCGTGTCTCCTGTCCTCCAAACGCACCCGCGGCCTGCAGATTCGCCATAACCAGCCTTTAACCCCTCAATCACGAGACAGGCCACACAGGTGTTGAGGGTTAAACATGCAGAGCATAAGCTGTTTATTAACCAGTTGAGATCCGCGCTATGGTCGAAAGACGTCCACAGCGCGGCTCTCAACTGCCGGGTGGACGTCCCTGGACGTCCTGCTGTTGTTGTTCCCCGTGCGCGCCGCTGGGGGCGCGCAGCGGGGAAACAACGTGCCCGGCGCATCGCTCGGGAGCCGATGCGAGTGCCTGGCGGCCACGATGTCCGCCAGACACTCGCGATCGTCGGTAAACACAGCAGGACGTGGAGCTCTGTGTGTAATGATGGGGTGTAAACACAGAGCTCCACGTGCTGTGAGGGAGAGAGGAGACCGATCTGTGTCCCTTGTACATGGGGACACAGCATCGGTCCCCTCCCCCAGTCAGTCCCCTCCCCCCACACAGTAAGAACACAATGAGGGAATACATTTAACCCCTTCCTCACCCCCTAGTGTTAACCCCTTCACTGCCAGTCACATTTATACAGTAATTAGTGCATTTTTATAGCACTGATCGCTGTATAAATGTGAATGGTCCCAAAATTGTGTCAAAAGTGTCCGATACGTCTGTCGCAATATCGCAGCCCTGACAAAAAAAATCGCAAACCGCCGTCATTACTAGTAAAAAAAAAACATAAATCTATCCCCCATTTCGTAGGCACTATAACTTTTGCGCAAACCAGTCGCTTATTGCGATTATTATTTTTTTTTTACAAAAATACGTCGAAAAAAACGTATCGGCCTTAACTGAGAAAAAAAAAGTTTTTTTTAAAAAAAATTGGGATATTTATTATAGCAACAAGTAAAAAAAAATATTTTTTTTTTTAAATTGTCGCTCTTTTTTTGTTTATAGCGCAAAAAATAAAAACCGCAGAGGTGATCAAATACCACCAAAATAAAGCTCTATTTGTGGGGAAAAAAGGACACCAATTTTGTTCGGGAGCCACGTCGCACGACCGCGCAATTGTCAGTTAAAGCGATGCAGTGCCGGAAGCTGAAATTTCGCCTGGAAACGAAGGGGGTTTATGTGCCCAGTAAGCAAGTGGTTAAATACCAAACATACACCTTGAGCCCAGTTTCACACTGGGTACGATTTGCTTCGATTTGAGATGCGATTTCACATGTGAAATTGCATCTCAAATCGGCGGCATTTGCCGGCAATTGTCGGCAATGACACCGTCCTAATCGGTGCGACGCCGCATCTGCGGCGCTGCACCGATTTCAAAAAGTAGTTCCTGTACTACTTTTTGCGATTTCGGGCCGTGATTTAAATTGACATCTGTGCAGAAACCTGCACAGATGTCTCTTAAATCGCGGCCGAAATCGGGACTGCCAGCGGGAGTGAAATCAAAAAATCATATATAATATTTGGGGGTTCTGAGTAATTTTCTAGCAAAAAAATTATGATTTTTACATGTAGGAGAGGAGCGCCAGAATAGGCCCGAAGTGGTTAAGGATGTGTGGCAAGGGGTGTGGCTTATGCCTGCATACATTTGCTGATAGGTGTGCCTCATTCCCATCTCAAAAAGTTGGGAGGTATGCGAAACGCATTGGTGCTACATTGCCTTAATGCATGGGGTGTAGAGGCTTAGTAGTGTTGCCTACCTGGCCATATAGACACAGAGGTGTGGCAATCACAAGAATAGCCAAACAGAGTTACAAATCTTGCGTCAGGTAAATCCATATCACTTTTCTTTTCATATCTTATCTTTTAGGAATAAAGACATAAACATTGTGTTATATGAATGTATGCAGGAGACTGTGCATTGGTCATCACAGCGGGTGATACGTCCAAGTGTCTTATGAGCACACAGTCTTATTTCACTTCCGTGCCTCTGTGTGATATTTCCATAGACTGATTGTAGGACGCTCGTGTGATCTATGGTGCCTTAAACTGTGTACTGCACATTTTCTATGTGGAACTACATTTGAAAAATGACTGTAAATGTTTTCTTTTTTTTTTAAGCTAAATAAAAAAATTGAAAAATGCAGAACGTTGTTTATGAAAACAGTTATTCACGTTTCAAAAAGTATTCGCTTTTAAAGTTTTACAATTTAAAAAAAAAATGTTTTTATTAAAGTTTTAAAAAGTTTTAAAGCAGAACCAAGTTTTTATTGCAACCACTTTAAAATTGTAAGTTAAAAAAAATGCATGCATGCACACTTGCAAAGCTATAGGGTGTATTTATTAAGTATTTATTAAGTATTTATTACGTATTTTTTAAGTATTTATTACATATTTTTTATGTATTTATTGCGCATTTATTTAGTATTTATTAAGTATTTATTACGTATTTTTTACGCATTTATTAAATTTATAATAAATTCTTAATAAATACTTAATAAATGCATAATAAATATATAATAAATACTTAATAAATACGTAATAAATAAGTAATAAATACGTAATAAATACTTAATAAATACTTAATAAATATTTAATATATACATAATATATACATAATAAATACTTAAGAAATGCGTAATAAATACATAATAAATACATAAAAAATACGTAATAAATACTTAAAAAATACGTAATAAATACTTAATAAATACATAATACTTAATAAATGCGTAATAAATGCGTAATAAATACATATTAAATATGTAATAAATACATAATAAATACTTAATACTTAATAAATACATAATAAATACTTAATACTTAATAAATACATAATAAATACTTAATAAATACGTAATAAATACTTAATAAATACATAATACTTAATAAATACTTAATAAATGCGTAATAAATACGTAATAAATACATAATAAATACTAAATACATAATAAACACTTAATACTTAATAAATACATAATAAATACTTAATAAATACTTAATAAATACGTAATAAATACGTAATAAATACGTAATAAATACTTAAAGTGGAAGTAAACCCTCCTATCGTTTTCACCCAAGGAAGCGGCCATCTTGACCTCTGTTTAATCTGCAACTGCCATGATGCTGTACATGTGACCTGTTATGAAACCAGCCATTGGATGGTTTGGCAGTTTGGTTGAGAGCACAAACAAATGTGACAGCTAGCATTTCCGGCATGCCGGTGACTTGTCCTGAATGTTCCCCTATGGGGGAAGTTCCTCCACTGACTGCGCAGGCGCAAGCTTCCCGACGGAAATCCCCGAACCTCGCCCGGCATCCAGGCTCATTCTTTAACATCCCCGTGGATTGGAGGATGTTAAAAAAAGAGCCAGGAGGCCGAGCGAGCGAAGCGAGCCGTCCGAGCGCAGCGAGGACGTGAGGCCGACTGGCCACTTACCTCACAATCCACGTCGCCCTGGATGCCGGCCGCCGTTCGGGGATTTCCGTCAGCAAGTTTGCACCTGCGCAGTGTTTGAAGGAACTTTCCCGATGGCTGGAACCATCTCAGCGCATCAGTTCGCGCATACGCTGGAACTTCCATGATACATGGAACCAGCACGTCAGATCACCGGGAATGTTAACTGTTTTTGTAACTATGAAATTGAAGGGTTTACTTCCACTTTAAAAAATCTGTAATAAATACTTAATAATTAATAAATACATAATAAATACTTAATAAATACTTAATATATACATAATGAATTTATAATAAATACTTAAAAAATCCGTAATAAATACTTAATAAATACATAATAAATACTTAATAAATACTTAAGTATTTATTAAGTATTTATTATGTATTTATTAAGTATTACGTATTTATTAAGTATTTATTACGTATTTATTATGTATATATTATGTATTTATTAAGTATTTATTACGTATTTATTATATATTTTATTATGTATATATTATGTATATATTATGTATATATTAAGTATTTCTTAAGTATTTATTATGTATATATTATGTATTTATTATGTATATATTATGTATTTATTAAGTATTTATTACGTATTTATTACATATTTATTACATATTTATTATGTATATATTAAGTATTTATTAAGTATTTATTACGTAGTTAATATGTATTTATTACGTATTTAATATGTATTTATTACGTAGTTAATATGTATTTATTAAGTATTTATTACGTTGCAGAGCTATCCATCCTGTAAAACTGCATGTACATTCATTCTGTGCAAATGGGGAGCAAAAACAAATGCCCTCGGGCCATTTTCTCTCTCCAGGTGAAATGTATTCATTCATAGGAATCAGGAAAATACTGAGTTATCGCCACTAGATGGAGCTGACAATCATAGAAGATTAAAGCTTGTTTACTGTGATTGTCAGCTCCATCTAGTGGCCATAATGTGATAGTTTCAGATTCCTACATCTAGTGGCCATAATGTGATAGTTTCAGATTCCTACATCTAGTGGCCATAATGTGATAGTTTCAGATTCCTACATCTAGTGGCCATAATGTGATATTTTCAGAGTCCTACACATGATTACATTTGACCTGGAAAGAAAATAGCCTGAGAACATTTGTTTTGCCGCCATGCAGTTTCATAGGAAGAATAGCTCTGCAATTTTTACAATTAACAAATACACCCCTTTGTGTCTTTTGTGTGTAGCGCTCGCCCCCGAAGGAGCCGCTGGTTATAGATTGGGACGGCGTGATACCTCTGTGAGCGTCTAGGGTAGATGATGAGAGCTTTAGCAAATGGAATGTCCAAACAGCGGGTGTCTTCTCTTGTGCTTTTATTTTACCCAACATGGCAAACAATAAAACTTGAGGTAGAGAGTGGAGAAATAGGAGAAGGAAAAGCAGATCCAGGCGTAACGGTGCAGAAACAATCCGGTTTCCGACAACACTTTGCTTTTGTCGCCACTCCAGCCGGAGTGGGTATAGTGTACCTGGACAGGCCTCTCACACCGACCTGGCAGCCAGAATATCACTCGGAACTTTGAGAGGAACAGATCTCTGCCACAGACCCTCCTCAGAACTTATATTATGGAGATTATTTTCCTCGGTAGACTTTGCCTAGATCTTCCTCAGGTAGTTCCAATTAGGTTACCGACTGCAGTGGCGTCACTAGGGTTGGTGTCACCTGGTGCGGTAAAACATGGTGTCACCCCCCCTCTGTCTAGGCTGCCCAGCACCAAGCAGGCAGCGCACGGGCACAGGGCGCACCCCAAACCAGCCCCTGTAAATGATAGTATAAGGCAGTATAGTGGCAGGTTAGGGTAGTATAGAGTGGTATAGTGGCAGGTTGGTGTAGTGGGATGGTATATGACAGGTTAAGGTGGTATAGGGCATGTTGGGGTGATATAGGGTAGTTTGGGGTGGTATAGGGCAAGTTAGGGTTGCATAGGGCAGGTTGGGGTGGTATAGGGCAAGTTAGGGTGGTACAGGGCAGGTTGGGGTGGTATAGTGCAAGTTAGGGTGGCATAGGGCAAGTTGGAAAAGCATGGGAAAGGTTGGGGTGGTACAGGGCAAGTTAGGGTGGCATTGGGCAGGTTGGGGTGGTATAGGGCAAGTTATGGTGGCATAGGGCAGATTGGGGTGGTACAGGGCAAGTTGGGGTGGCACAGGGCAAGTTGGGGTGGCACAAGGCAGGCTGGGGTGGTACAGGGCAGGCTGGGGTGGTACAGGGCAGGCTGTGGTGGCACAGGGCAGGCTGGGTGGTACAGGGCAGGCTGGAGTGGTACAGGGCTGTTTGGGGGGGGGTACAGGGCAGACTGGGGTGGTATAGGGCTGTTTGGGGTGGTACAGGGCAGGCTGGGGTGGCACAGGGCAGGCTGGGGTGGTACAGGGCAGGCTGGGATTGCACAGGGCAGGCTGGGGTGGTACAGGGCAGGCTGGGATTGCACAGGGCAGGCTGGGCATGTCACCTAAAAAAATAAATAAAAACGGGATGGTGTCACCCCTCTAGCGGGTGTCACCCGGTGCATACCGCACCCCTCTAGCAACGCCTGACCGACTGACAGGTGGCCAACATCCACCCCCTCAGTCTCTGGCTACCCTGATCCCCGGTGGATTGTCTAGGCCCTGTTGGACCGCCAGCCTCTCATTGGCGCTCCTCAGACGGACTCCCCACCGAACAGCTACACTTGCTTGGGATCTGCTCAGAGTTGGGGGGGGGGGGCAGTCGATTACTGGAGCCCCGCCACAGCTTTAAATGTTCCAGGCCAACCTGGTCCCGGAACCAGGAACACCGCGTGGCACGCGCGCAACCCCGGCCTGGTAGGCCATCTCGCCGGGGAGCCGTGATGTGTGGTCACCCTAAAGGTGGGCGCCTCATGGCGTCTGCTCCAGAAATACCCTCTCCCAGCATGCCCCGCGAGGGAAACTCCCTCCTGATTGGCTGCTGGCAAGAGGCACCCTAGCCTGGGCTCCACCGGCGCCACCCGTAGCTCCAGCAACAACAGAATGAGCCCACAGCACAGCCCAGCTAAAGCAGAGACCCAATTTGAACCAATCAACTGGATGAGAGCTAACTAACTCTCTCATGCCCCCTTAGATTTAGAATAGCACCGGTACCTGACAGTAACCAGGCGCTACATGTGGCTTTTGCAGAACAGCAGGGACAGCACTGAACCTGGGGTTTTCTATGACATGTTGGCTTCAGCTCTGCTGGTTGCCCAGCCCAGCGGTCATAGACTTTCCACACCCACTTTTTGTCATTTTGCTCCAACATTTGCATAAGGGGTGGAGACGATCACTGGCGCAGAACAAGGCGTGGCTGGGGTTGCCACCTGTCTGAGATTTTACCCGGTTTGGAATCATGTGCCCGGGTTTCAGACTGCCTGATACCCGGACACATTATACAGCCCAGACAGTGGCTCCCAGGCAGGATTGCTTGCTGCAGTGTCTGTTGCACCCTCTCTCGCATTGCCCAGACCCAGCACTGACAGTCCCCCCCCCCTCCTCCCCGAGGGGGAGCTGGATCTGCCCCTCCCCCTGCCCCTCTCCTCCTTTGTCCGCTCGCCCACACTTCAATCCCCGACAGTGCTGTGCCTCTCGCAGTGCTGTGCCTCTCGCAGTGCTGTGCAGGGGGATGTTGGTGGGAAATTTGAAGACCAGCAGCCGCAGCTATATCCTGAATGAAAGGTGCCGAAGTTTGAGCCTCCACACCGAGATGAGTGAGCTCACCATCCATCCCCCGTCTGTGACTGAGTCTCCACCCTCTCTCCTGGGCCTGAGTTAGTGCACTAATGTAAGGGGGCCTCTGCAGACTCTGATGTAAAGGGAGCTTTGGTGAGCAGAGATCCTCTTACATCAGAGTTCTCCTTTACACCAAAGCCCAGAGCGTTCCCCTTATATAGGGTTCCCAGAGCACCCCTTACATCAGAGTTCCCCTTTACATTAGACTCCACAGAGCTCGCCCTTACAGTGTAGGTGGAAATTCTACAGACTGATATGTAAGGGAGAACACTGCGGATTAAGATGTAAAGGGAAAACTCTGAAGACTCTGGGCCAGATTCTCAAAAGAGATACGCCGGCGTATCGCCTGATACGCCGTCGTATCTCTGAGTCCGCCCGTCGTATCTATGCGTCTGATTCTTAGAATCAGTTACGCATAGATATCCATTAGATCCGACAGGCGTAAGGCTCTTACGCTGTCGGATCTTAAATGCAATTTTTTTTTCCGCCGCTAGGCGTCGCCGACGTCGTTTTCCCGATCGAGTATGCAAATTAGCAAAATACGCGAATTCCCGAACGTACGCCCGACCGACGCAGTGAAGTTACGACGTTTACGTAAGATTTGCGACGCGTAAAGTTGCCCCTGCTATATGAGGCGCAGCCAATGTTAAGTATGGCCGTCGTTCCCGCGTCGAAATTTAAAAATTGACGTCGTTTGCGTAAGTCGTCCGTGAATAGGGCTGGACGCCATTTACGTTCACGTCGAAACCAATGAAGTCCTTGCGACGTCATTTAGCGCAATGCACGTCGGGAAAGTGTCTTCATTTGATGGGCACAAGTGTCTTCATTTGATGGGCACAAGTGGCTGCACA
This sequence comes from Rana temporaria, assembly GCF_905171775.1. Lineage (NCBI taxonomy): Eukaryota > Metazoa > Chordata > Amphibia > Anura > Ranidae > Rana > Rana temporaria. Next base: position 20,626,297 of record NC_053490.1, on the reverse strand, counting down.
TGATGGGCACAAGTGGCTGCACATGATGGGCACAAGTGGCTGCATATGATGGGCACGGTGGCTGCATTTGATGGGCACAGTGGCTGCATTTGAGCACAGTGGCTGCATTTGATGGGCACTAGTGGCTGCATTTGATGGGCACTAGTGGCTGCATTTGATGGGCACTAGTGGCTGCATTTGATGGGCACAGTGGCTGCATATGATGGGCACAGTGGCTGCATTTGATGGGCACTGTGGCTGCATATGATGGGCACAAGTGGCTGCATATGATGGGCACAGTGAGGCTGCAATTGATGTGTTTTTTTTAATTTCAGTATTTTTCCGTTTGTTTGCGCCCCCCCCAAAAAAAATTGGGGGGAGCGCAAATAACTGGAAAACTGTATTTTAAAACACATTAGATCTTTTGAATTATTCAGGGACAATATACATACAAGACCCCTTACCTCCTATTTTCTTTATGACAGCCCTAGGTCATTATAAACACTGGCACAGATTCACAAAGAGTTACGCCGGCGTATCAGTAGATACGCCGACGTAACTCCGAATCTAAGCCCGTCATATGTTTAAGTGTATTCTCAAACTGAGATACACTTAAAGAGGGGGTTCTCCCATAAATGTTTTTTTACCCTTAGATCCCCTTAGATGGATGCTCATTTTGTCTAGGGGAATCGGCTAGTTGTTTTAAAATCCGAGCAGTACTTACCGTTGTAGAGAGCGATCTTCTCCGCCGCTTCCGGGTATGGGTCTTCGGGAGCGGGCGTTCCTTCTTGATTGACAGTCTTCCGAAAGGCTTCCGACGGTCGCATCCATCGTGTCACGAGTAGCCGAAAGAAGCCGAACGTCGGTGCGGCTCTATACTGCGCCTGCGCACCGAAGTTCGGCTACTTTCGGAAAATCGTGACGCGATGGATGCGACCGTCGGAAGCCTGTCGGAAGACTGTCAATCAAGAAGGAACGCCCAGTCCCGCAGCCCATACCCGGAAGCGGCGGAGAAGATCGCTCTCTAAAAAGGTAAGTACAGCTTCGATTTTAAAACAAATAGCCGATTCCCCTAGACAAAATGAGCATCCATCTAAGGGTAAAAATAGCAATTTAGCGGTGAACCTCCGCTTTAAACATGCCTGCGCCGTCGTATCTTAGGGTGCAATATTTACGCTGGCTGCTAGGTGGCGCTTCCATTGAGGTCGGCGTAGAATATGCAAATGAGTCGTTACGCCGATTCACGAACGTACGCTTGCCCGTCGCAGTAAAGATACGCCGTTTTCGTAAGAGATACGCGGCGTAAAGATAAACATGCCCCCTAGGTGGCGTTTCCAATTTTAAGTATGGCCGTCGTTCCCGCGTCGCAATTTGAAAATTTTACGTTGTTTGCGTAACTCGTCCGTGAATGGGGGCTGGACACCATTTATGTTCACGTCAAAACCAATGACGTTCTTGTGACGTCGTTTAGCGCAATGCATGAACGAGCCTAATTTAAATGCTCTACGCCCCCCTACCCGGCTCATTTGAATTACGCGGGCTTACGCCGGGGGATTTACGTTACGCCGCCGCAACTTTACAGGCAAGTTCTTTGTGAATAAAGCACTTGCCTGTAAAACTTGCGGCAGCGTAACGTAAATGACATACGTTACGCCGCCGCAGTTTTACGCCCATCTACGAGAATCTGGGCCACTGCTTGTTTACTTTCAGCTAGTCTGCTGTGTGCACTGTAATTGCAGACCAGGACTGAGGACCAAAGAAGGCATCTTGCTCCACATATCTGTTTACATTTTTGTGATAAGTGGTCATTTGTCTACTGTGTGACACATCAAGGGCAGGTACTTGGATATGGAATCAATTTAAAAAGGAGGTTCACCCTAAAAAACATCGATATACCATTACATGCAGCATACTTCCTACAGCTACAGTATGCTGGTATTTTTTTTTTTTTTTTCGCTGTACATACAGTTTTATAGGGCCAGATTCACAAAGATTTGTGTTATGCAGCGGCGGCGTAACGTATCCCATTTACGTTACACCGCCGCAAGTTTACAGCGTAAGTGCCTGATTCACAAAGCTCTTACCTGTAAACTTGCGGCGGTGTAACGTAAATCCGCTCGGCGCATGCCCGCCTAATTCAAATGGGGCGGGCACCATTTAAATTAGGCGCGTTCCTGCGCCGAACATACTGCGCATGCTCCGTCGGGAAAATTACTCGACGTGCATTGTGCTAAATGACGTCGCAAGGACCTCATTGGTTTCGACGTTAACGTAAATGGCGTCCAGCGCCATTCACGGACGACTTATGCAAACGACGTGATTTTTCAAATTTCGACGCGGGAACGACGGCCATACTTAACATTGGCTAGTCCACCTAGAGGGCAGCCTTAGTTTTACGCGGCGTATCTCGACGGAAACAATGTAAAGTTAGAGCGACGGGTAAAGCGTACGTTCGTGAATCGCCGTAAGTAGTCATTTGAATATTCTACGCCGACCGCAATGGAATCGCCACCTAGCGGCCGGCCTAGAATTGCATCCTAAGATCCGACGGTATAAGTCAATTACACCTGTCGGATCTTAGGGCTATCTATGCGTAACTGATTCTATGAATCAGCCGCATAGATACGACAAGCGTATCTCAGAGATACGGCGGCGTATCAGGAGATACGCCGTTGTATCTCTTCTGTGAATCTGGCCCATAGTTATTTTTCTTTTCTCACTCCCGCGGGGAATAGGTGTTCCTATGAAGAGGCGTAGATGATTGACGTGCAGATAAAGGGCGTCACGCGTTCCAAAAATAGCCGGACTGGGACTCGGCTCTATACGGCGCCTGCACACAGACTAAGAGCCGCGTAGAGCTGACTGCGCAGGCGCCGTATATAGCCGAGTCCCAGTTTGGCTATTTTCGGAAAGTGTGACGCGCCTTATCCGCACGTCAATCATCTACGCCTCTTCATAGGAACGCCTACTCCCCGCGGGAGTGAGAAAAGAAAAATAACTATAAAACGGTATGTACAGCGAAAAAAAATAAAAAAAATACCAGCATACTGTACATGTCGGAAGTGTGCTGGATGTAATGGTATATAATTGTTTTAGGGTGAACCTCCGCTTTAATACCTAGATTCACGTAGGGCGGCGTATGTTTGAGCCGGCGTAACGTATCGTATTTACGCTACGCCGCCGCAAGTTAGAGAGGCAAGTGCTGTATTCACAAAGCACTTGCGTCCTTAGTTACGGCGGCGTAGCGCAAATGTGCCGGCGTAAGCGCGCCTAATTCAAATTGGGAAGAGGTGGGCTTGTTTTATGCAAATAAGGCATGACCCCACGTAATTGACGTTTTGAACGTTCGGCGCATGCGCTGTCCGTGGACGTAACCCAGTGCGCATGCTCCAAATTACGCCGCAAAGACTCGTTGGTTTCGACGTGAACGTAAATTACGGCCAGCCCCATTCACGGACGACTTACGCAAACGACGTAAAAATTTAAAAATTCGACGCGGGTCCGACGTCCATACTTAACATTGGCTGCGCCATCTTTTTGGTGGTTTATCTTTACGCCTGAAAACGCCTTACGTAAACAGCGTATCTTTACTGCGACAGGCAAGCGTGCGTTCGTGAATAGGCGTATCTCGCTGATTTACGCATTCTAGGCGTAAATCAGCGTACACGCCCCTAGCGGCCAGCGTAAATAGACAGCTAAGATACGACGGCGCAGGCGGTCGTATCTTAGCAACAGCGTATCTCAATTTGAGAATACGCTTAAACATACGACGGCGCAGATTCGGAGTTTCGACGGCGTATCTACTGATACGCCGGCGTAACTCTACCTGAATCTGGCTTCAAGTTTACTGGTTCTTTAGCATCCCGACTGGAGTTCTCCTTTAAATTGTGGATGGAGGATGATGAAACGGCAGGCGGCGTCGTGTCTGATCTGATGCGCGGCTTAAGTTCCTGTCACTGGGATCACATGGTCAAAGTTAATCTTCCACTTTAGCCCCCATTAACAGATCATTATTGATGTAGTAGTCTTCAAGGCTTTCTTCAATGACCTAAGCACTTTCTGCATTCTGCTGTGTCATAGTAAGAACTCTCTGTGCATTAACTCTTACCCTGCTGCCCCCCTTCTTTTTTTTTTTTCAATTTAGCAAATGTACAATAAACAGAATTATGGACTTGAGAATCTACAAAACATCCATAAATATGATTTATTTATATATATATATATATATATATATATATATATATATATATATATATACTGTGTACTATATCCACTAGAACTACAGTACCAGCAGTGGGCAGCAGAAAACAACTCTTTCTTCAGCAGCGGTGAAGACTGAGTAGTGGAATCTTTGCTACTGCAGCTAGGAGGAGTTTGAGTAGACTATGCACTGAGCTGTAAGAAGGTTTGTAGTAGAGCGGAGGAGACTTGTCTACACACAGCCGAAGTGCAGGAATACGACAGATGTTATTCATGAACACAACAGAGGAGTAAAGACTATGCCCTAGGACCCAGTCGTGGAACAAGGGTAGTGAGCACTGTGCCTGAGCATCCCAGCAGAGGAACAGGGGTAGTGTTGTGGAGTGTGCCCAAACACCCAGCAGAGGAAAGCGCTAGTGCAGACTGTGCCCCAGAACCAAGAAAAGGAACAGGGGTAGTGGGGGCTGGACTTCTGCACCCAACATAGCAACAGGTGTAGTGTGAACTGCGTGTCTCAGAACCCAGCAGAAGAACAGGGTTAGTGTGGACTGTGCCCCAGAACCCAGCAGAAGAACAGAGGTAATGTGGACTATGCCCCAGAAGCCAGCAGAAGAACGGTAGTAATGTGGACTGTGCCCCAGAATCCAGCAGAAGAGCGGACGTAGTGTGGACTGTGCCCCAGAACCCAGCAGAAGAGCGGAGGTAGTGTGGACTGTGCCCCAGAATCCAGCAAGAGAGCGGAGGTAGTGTGGACTGTGCCCCAGAACCCAGCAGAAGAGCGGAGGTAGTGTGGACTGTGACCCAGAATCCAGCAGAATAGCGGAGGTAATGTGGACTGTGCCCCAGAAGCCAGCAGAAGAGCGGAGGTAATGTGGACTGTGCCCCAGAACCCAGCAGAAGAGCGGAGGTAGTGTGGACTATGCCCCAGAACCCAGCAGAAGAGCGGAGGTAGTGTGGACTGTGCCCCAGAATCCAGCAGAAGAGCGGAGTTAATGTGGACTGTGCCCCAGAATCCAGCAGAAGAGCCGAGGTAGTGTTGACTGTGACCCAGAACCCAGCAGAAGAGCGGAGGTAGTGTGGAGTGGACTGTGCCCCAGACGCCAGCAGAAGAACAAGATTAGTGTGGACTGTGCCCCATAATCCAGCAGAAGAGTGGAGGTAGTGTGGACTGTGCCCCAGAATCCAGCAGAAGAGCGGAGGTAGCTTGGACTGTGCCCCAGAATCCAGCAGAAGAGCGGAGGTAATGTGGACTATGCCCCAGAATCCAGCAGAATAGCGGAGGTAGTGTGGACTGTGCCCCAGAACCCAGCAGAAGAGTGGAGGTAGCGTGGACTGTGCCCCAGAACCCAGCAGAAGAACAAGATTAGTGTGGACTGTGCCCCAAAACCCAAAAAATAGAACAGGGATAGAGTGGACTGTACCAAAGCACTCAGCAGATGGATGTTCCGGAGCTCCTACTGGGATCTGCTGCCCTGGTTGCCTGCACAGTGCTGCTATGTGAGTTGCTTCGCTGGGCATGCCACAGGATTGTGCCCGCAGGTCTAGGGCTAGAACTGGCCTTGGAAGTGGTGTCCACTGTGCAGCTGTGCTGCTGTACCCTGGAGATGAATCTGTTCTGCACTAAAACTGACATAGAGCTCTGGCTGGTACTGGTCCTCATCTACCTGTTGACTGTCCTGCACTGCCTGACCTTCCAAGGTGCCTCCTGTAATCCCTGTGGCAGTGTCAATCAGTGGCTATGGGGCCTGGCAAAGGGGTCACAAACTGTTCTGGAGGTGATGGCACAGTTTGCAGGTGCTGGACTTTCTTGGGTGCTCATGCCCCACCTCTGGTCACTGAGACTGTCACCATTGCACCAGCTGGGCAAGGACTGTGAGAGCCCCCTGCAAGTATCTCCTCTGTCTGGGGCCTTGGTTGAGATGACCTGTGCTATCAGCCTCTTCCTGATTCTGCACCCCCTTCCCAGGGTCAGCGCCCCTCTGCAACCTCATATGGTGGCTCTGACCATTACCGGAATTGCCTATGCAGGTAAGGAAAAGGCTGGGAGGGGGCAGGACAAGTGGGTGAACTTATGAGAGGCTCATGCAAGTTCTGTAGTACTGTTCTCTAATTCATTAAACTTTTTTTTTTAATTGAAAAGAACCCCATTGGAATCCTTGGTAAATACTGACTGCTTTGTGGTATGGAGGAGCATGTCCGCTTTCCAGGATACAGTGCCCCTGCATTTGCCCTCTTCCCAGGATTCACCACCCTTGCAGTCCAGTATTTACTTCTTCCAGACATAAAGGGCCAGATTCTCGTACAATTGCGGCGGCGCAACGTAACCCGTTTACGTTACACCGGCGCAAGTTTTCAGTGTAAGTGCCTGATCCACAAAGCACTTACCTGTAAACTTGCGACAGTGTATCGTAAACACGTCCGGCGCAAGCCCGCCCAATTCAAATGGGGTGTGTACCATTTAAATTAGGCGCGCTTCCCCGCCGGACGTACTGCGCATGCTCAGTTTTGAAATTCCCGCCGTGCTTTGCGCGATGTGACGTCATTTTTTTGAACGGCGAAGTGAGTTACGGCGTTTCGTATTCCCGGACGTCTTACGCAAAAAAAAAAAAAATTTAATTCGAAGCGGGAACGACGGCCATACTTTAACATGTAAAGTTAAGCCTTGTAAAGTTAACCACTTACCCCCCCGGACCATATTGCTGCCCAAAGACCAGAGTACTTTTTGCGATTTGGTCGCTTTAACAGACAATTGCGCGGTCGTGCGACGTGGCTCCCAAACAAAATTGGCGTCCTTTTTTTCCCACAAATAGAGCTTTCTTTTGGTGGTATTTGATCACCTCTGCGGTTTTTAGTTTTTGCGCTATAAACAAAAATAGAGCGACAATTTTGAAAAAAATGAATATTTTTTACATTTTGCTATAATAAATATCCCCCAAAAATATATAAAAAAACATTTTTTTTCCTCAGTTTAGGCCGATACGTTTTCTTCTACATATTTTTCGTAAAAAAAATCCCAATAAGCGTTTATTGATTGGTTTGCGCAAAAGTTATAGCGTTTACAAAATAGGGGGTAGTTTTATGTCATTTTTATTATATTTTTTTTACTAGTAATGGCGGCGATCAGCGATTTTTTTTTTCGGTACTGCGACATTATGGCGGACACTTCGGACACTTTTGACACATTTTTGGGACCATTGGCATTTTATAGCGATCAGTGCTATAAAAATGCATTGGATTACTATAAAAATGCCACTGGCAGTGAAGGGGTTAACACTAGGGGGCGGGGAAGGGGTTAAGTATGCCTGGGTGTGTTCTTACTGTGGGGGGGGGGGTGGCCTCACTAGGGGAAACACTGATCCTCTGTTCATACATTGTATGAACCGAAGATCAGCATTTCCCCTGCTGACAGGACCGGGAGCTGTGTGTTTACACACACAGCTCCCGGTCCCCGCTCTGTACCGAGCGATCGCGTGTGCCCGGCGGCGATCGCGCCCGCCAGGCACACGCACGGGAGTCGGGGGGGGGCGCGCGCGCGCCCCTAGTGGCGGCTGGGAGAGAGGACGTCATATTACGTGCTCTCGCCCAGCAGAGCCACCTTGTGGACGTATTTCGACGGTGCGCGGTCGGCAAGTGGTTAAGCCATGTAAAGTTAAGCCATGTAAAGTTAAGCAATGTAAAATCAAAGTATATATTTATATACAACTGCCTTATCTGAATCTGTCTTGACATCCACCTCCCCTAGTCCCTGAAAAACAGTGGCCAGCGGAGAGAGAGGGGAATTTTGGTCCTCCCATAGTCCCCTGCAAAACAGTGGCCAGTGGAGAGAGAGGGGAATTTGGTCCTCCTATAGTAAGGTGACCAGATTTTTCAAATTAAATCCGGGGGGGGGGGGTATATATTTTTTTTACTAGTAATGGCGGAAATCAGCAAAACTCTGCCCGTCGCCGTCACCTCACCGCCTGTCAAGTCTAACTCAGTTATCTGCATTTCAGGATCTACTGATCATTCTGAAATGCGGTTTTTGTAGAAGGTAAATTCGGTTTATGCATCAAGAATATATATACTGTATTTATTGGCTATAACACTTTTTTACCGTGAAAATAGATGTTAAACTGTGCCGGCGTGTTATACGCAGGGGGCTGTGGAGCGTTTTTTCCCTGAAACTTCCCTCTTAGGCCACATACACACAACCGGTTTTCTCAGCAGAATTCAGCAAGAAACTCGATCGGAGGCGTATTCTGCCGAGAAAACCGTGTGTACACTTTTCGCCGAGAAACCCGTCGGAAAACTCGTCGAGCCAAAAAGAGAGCATGTTCTTGGGCAATGGGAACATTTGGCTCGACAAGTTTTTTGACAGGCGAACAAGGAACTCGACGAGCAAAACGATGTGTTTTGCCCGTCGAGTTTCTCGGCCGTGTGTACGCGGCCTCAAAGTTAGGGTGCGTGTTATAGGCCAATAAATACGGTACATAATTTGAATTATCTGGGTTTGTTATTACTACAATAAAGCCCAATTCCACCTTTTAGGTGTTTATTTCGATTTTACAGAAATAAAACACAAAAAAAGAAAGAACAACTCTGGCACTCAATATACATAGGAGGAATGCAAATAATTGACATTACTCTTCTATACACCGTGTTTGTGGGAAACCCAAACACTAGTGAATCAGATGCCCACCAGGCTCTCGCACACTTAAGAAAATAAAGATTCCCAGGAGGTGAGAGCGTCATAAGCAGAATTTTAAAAATACACAGTGCCAAAAAAGGGAACCCCAAACGACATCCACACGTACACATTCATACCAACGCCACATACATTCCCCACACAGCAGCGCCACGGTCCCTAAAACACTTTAACTTGGCAAATAAACCAGAAATATACAATACAAAGCAAAAATAACAGCCCTTTGTGTATGCCACACCGATTTACATCAGTGGAGAGAACCTGATTAATTAAAGTGGAGGTTCACCCGGAAATTGCTATTTTTAACCTTAGATGCATGCTCATTTTGTCTAGGGGAATCGGCTAGTTTATTTAAAATCGAAGCAGTACTTACCTTTTTAGAGAGCGATCTTCTCCGCCGGGTATGGGGCTGCGGGACTGGGCGTTCCTATTTTGATTGACAGTCTTCCGACGGGCTTCCGACGGTCGCATCCATCGCGTCACGATTTTCCGAAAGTAGCCGAACGTCGGTGCGCAGGCGCAGTATAGAGCCGCACCCACGTTCGGCTTCTTTCGGCTACTCGTGACGCGATGGATGCGACCGTCGGAAGCCTTTCGGAAGCCTGTCGGAAGACTGTCAATCAAGAAGGAACGCCCAGTCCCGAAGACCCATACCCGGAAGCGACGGAGAAGATCGCTCTCTACAACGGTAAGTACTGCTCGGATTTTAAAACAACTAGCCGATTCCCCTAGACAAAACAAGCCTCAATCTAAGGGGGAAAAAAAATGTATGGGTGAACTCCCGCTTTAAAGGCGTTGTAAAGGAAAAACATTTTTTTTTCATAATAAGCATCCTTTACCTGCAGACATTCCTCTTTTCACTTCCTCATTGTTCGTTTTTGCTCAGAAGTTGCTCTATTTCTTCTCTGTTCTGTTCACTTCCTGCTTGTCTGATTTTACTGACCACCGTGAAGGGAGGCTTTACTGTGGGGGTCAGTGACATGCGCGCCCCCTCCTGGGAACTACATCTGTGTGGCAGGACGCTCTCTACGTGTTAGAGACCTCAAGGAGGTGTGAATTACTGGGCGTGCCGCAATGCATACTGGGAAATGTGGCTCTAACATGAACGAGCGCCGCAAACCAGGAAGTAAATGAGAGAACAGAAACTAGAATGCCGGAGGCGATATAGATGAAGGAATTTAATAGGTGTTTACTCGTTTTTTAACAGAATCATTACACTATTCTGTCTGTCTACCTTGCAGACATTTATTTTAGGCAAAAAAAAAATTCCTTTACAACTCCTTTAAGCTTTGATGATAAGACATCTCCCCAGAAAGCATCAGAGACATCCAACCATGGTTGCCATATTTTGGTAACCTTCTTAGGGCACGCTCTACTTTTATATGTCAGCTTGAATTTGGGTAGATCACCATGAACATTACGGAAAAAAGCATGAGCTGTGAAAGGGTCAACATCCTTCCAGTGCAATGTCATATTTTTATAGCACTCACGTTTTAGGGATCTATCAGCGCTCGATTGCCGATTTCCATAATAATGATAATAAGATATCTTTTATTCTTCTCTCCTATTTCCCATATTGCACACCCCCGTACACACGGCCGAGGAACTCGACGTGCCAAGCACGTCGAGTTCCTCGTCGAGTTCTGGGATGAAGCCGCCGAGGAGCTCGGCAGGCCGCCTTCTCCCATAGAACAACGAGAAAATAGAGAACATGTTCTCTATTTTCTCGACGAGCTGCTCGGCGGCTCCATCGAGCCAAAACTGTACAGACGACAGAGTTTCTCGGCAGAATCCGGGTTTTGACCGAGTTTCTCGGTGAATTCTGCCGAGAAACTCTGTCGTGTGTACGGGGCCTTACTGCTTGGTGTGCCCCAAACCCGGCACTGAGGCTTGATCGCGTGGGTTGTTTAGGATCGCAGATCCTGGGCGCTGGACGTATGTCCCGGGCGTGCGCTCCACCTCGTTGGTAGTCAAAACCAGCGGAACAGGAAGTGACGAAATTACGTGCGTGGATGAGTACCGCATTATCCTATTTTTTCATGCACATACTGGAATCCATATGACTGCAAGACTTCTATGTGTCAGGACGCATCCGATTACACAGGTTTACCTGTATAAGCGTTAAATGACTCCTTTTTTGGTATCAAAATAAGGAGAATTACCATCTGGTAAGGAACCATCTAAAAATATTGGGGTAGATTCAAGTAGCAATTACGCCTGCGTATCCATAGATACGCAGCGTAATTGCTAATTTGCGCCGGCGTATCGACTTTTCTGTATTCAGAAAGCTCAATACGCCGACTGTAGCCTAAGATATGACTGGCATAAGGCTCTTATGCCGTCGTATCGTGGGCTGCATTCTTACGCTGGCCGCTAGGTGGCGTTCCCGTAGTGGTCAGCGTAGAGTATGCAAATTGCATACTCACGCCGATTCACAACCGTACGCGCGCCCGGCGTTCGCATTTTACGTTGTTTGCGTTCGTCGGTTTCTGCGTAAGGCTGCTCATGCTATTAGCAGGAGCAGCCAATGCCAAGTATACCCGTCGTTCCCGCGTCGCGATTTTTGAAAATTACGTCGTTTGCGTAAGTGAATCGTGAATGGCACAGGACGCCATTTACGTTCACGTTGAAGCAAATGACGTCCTTGCGACGTCATTTACCGCAATGCAGGTCGGGAAAGTTTCCCGACGGAGCATGCGCACTACGTTCGGCGCGGGAACGCGCCTAATTGAAATGATCCACGCCCCCTACGGGATCATTTAAATTACGCGCGCTTACGCCGGACAGTTTTACGGAGCGCACACGCAAATTACGGAGCTACTGCTTCGTGAATGAAGCGTAGCGCAAGTAATTTACGGAGGCGTATCGTTAAAACGGCACGCTGCGCCTCCGTAAGAGTGCGCAGCCCTACCTGAATCTACCCCACTGTGATTTTCCTGAGCACACATCTGACTTCAATCATCCAGGATTGGTTATGGACTTTGTTTAAAGAATCACTCATGCACTATTGCACTTTAAACTATTACAAGACTTTATTTTGTGTGGCCCAGCACATGTCATTGTTGCAATGTCAGTAGGATTACTGCCATAGCGGACTTTTTGTGCTGGAGCACTAGTATCACTATTGTAATTCTCTTAGGTGTTGTTGTATTTATGCACTTTATCTAACATATATGATAGTAGTACCAATTATATGTATAGAGTATTAATCATTAAGCGCACCCATCCCCACATACACCACTGTTTATAATCACTCGATTATTTTGCGTAGCAGCTGCAGTTTAATTTTTACAAATGGTAGACACACATAAACCCCAGGACAAAGCATATGTGTTACAAGGACTGCGGCATATGTGTGCAGAGAGTGTACTGCAGGTAGGCTACACACACCACAGAACTGCTCGTACCGGTGGCCCCAGGGTGCCCTGGGTCTTTCATAATCTTAGCAACATCCCTTGACAGTATTATTGGTGAGTATACTATCATAAAACATGGAGGTAACCTTTAATTAGGAAAGGAAGTAAAGGGAATTCACCCCAGTGGGCATGCAAATAGTAATAAAATCCAACAGATTTGCTGACCCTTCACCTCTCTATTAAAAAAAAAATCAGTTTCAGGTTAAAGGGGTTGTAAAGGTAAAAGTTTTTTCACCTTAATGCATTCTATTAAGGTGAAAAAACATCTGTTGATTAGCGCCCCCCGTTTACTTACCTGACTCCTCGAAAGTCCTGCGCCGTGAACGCGCAGGCTTCTCAGCCAGCTTCTTGCTCATTCATCGGTTGATTGAAAGCAGCGCAGCCATTGGCTCATGCTGCTGTCAATCACATCCAATGATGCAGCGCGCAGGGGGCGGGGCCGAGTGATACAGTGAGCGGCTATAGCCGCCGGCTGTATCACTGGAGCACGCCCGCAAGAACTAACCACCATGCGAGCTCTCATGAAGGTGGTTAGTTCTTGCGGGGAGGACCAGAGACAGCCGCCGAGGGACCCCAGAAGACCGGGTTCAAGGTCACTCTGTGCAAAACGAGCCGCACAGTGAAGGTAAGTATAACATGTTTGTTTGTTTTTTTTAATTATCTTTAGTGTTCCTTTAAATGCAGAATCTTCATGTTCAAGTCCTTTTCCAACCAGGATTTTGTTTTCAGGTAGAGACTTCGATGTGAGGTTATTATTTATGGAAGAGCCCTGGGGCCATCATTAAAAAAAAAAAATACTAAATTCTGAGTTTCAAAGTCAGAATTCTGAGATTAAAAAACAGAATTCTGTGTAATTCTGAGTTTGAAACTCAGAATTCTGAGATTTAATCTCAGAATTCTGACTTTGAATCTCAGAATTCTGGGCCAGATTCTCGTACTTTTGCGGCGGGCGTAGCGTAAGCCATTTACACTACGCCGCCGCAACTTACTGGAGCAAGTGCCGTATTCCTCAAGCACTTGCTCTGTAGTTTGCGGCGGCGTAGTGTAAAAGGCCCGGCGTATCCCCGCGTAATTCAAAGGGGGCGGCTTGTATTTAAATTAAGCGCGCCCCCGTGCCGATCGAACTGCGCATGCGCCGGGCTTAAAATAGCCCAGTGCGCATGCTCCATTTCTCGACGGAAAACGTCAATGACGCCGACGTGTGTGTCATTGACGTAAAGTCGTATTCAAGAACGACTTAGGAAAACGACTTACCCGACGGGAAAAGACGACGCGGACCCGACGCCATACTTAACATGGCATACGGCGGACTGGCGTAAGGTTACAGCTCATATAGCAGGGGTAACCTTACGCTTACGCAAACAACGTAAGCGACGGCTACGCAACGCAAATTCGTTCGGGAATCGGCGTATCAGGCTCATTTGCATAAACAAATGAGACCTGAACGTAAACGCCACCTAGCGGTCGGCGTTGTATTGCATTTAGGATCCGACGGTGTAAGTGATTTACACCAGTGGGATCCTAGCCTAAATCCGGCGTATCTTGTTATGTGAATACAAAACAATGATACGCCGGCGGGAAATTCGAATTACGCCGGTGTATCAGTAGATACACCGGCGTAACTCTTCTGAGAATCTGGCCCTCTGGTCAGAATTCTGACTTTGAAACTCAGAATTTAGTATTTTTTTTTTTTATGATGGCCCCAGGGCTCCTCCATAATTATTAGCAAATGTAGCACTGAGTAATTTGTATGAAGTTAGCTGAAGGCTTAGAAGAACAAAGGTTACACAGGATTCTACTTTGTACCGTTGCTGTTCTTGGATTTGTTGATGTATCATGATTATTTTTTTCTAGCATCATTTTGAGGCTGAATGAATGCTTTTGCCGCTGAAGATTTCCATTATATCTCCTTCTGGCTAAAACAAAGAAACATGGTTTAATTATTAATAATAATAATCAAAGGAATCCAAAGCTTGGTGATCAGAACAAAGTCCATGGTCCGTGTGCCGGTACTTGGCAGTTAGAAGAGCTACATTATTAAACAGATTTAAAACAAATAATAATTGTCCTTTACAAAAGATCAACACAACAATGTGACCCCACAACAATGTGACCCCACAACAATGTGACCCCACAACAATGTGACCCCGTTACCAACTTAGACAACTGCAGAGAACGCACAGAGAAGTTAAAGCGGGGGTTCACCCTAAAACTACTTTCTAGTATTACAATGTCCCGACACATTACAATACAATTATGCCTATTTTTTTTTTTTTATGCTGTATACCTCGGTACAGCTAGTTCACCCGCGGCTTCCGGGTTGCGAATCCCGCGGGAGTGGGCGTTCCTAACTTGCTGGTGATTGACGTGATGACCAAAAACGAGCTCCCCCCGTCGCATAAGCTGCGTCATGGAAAGGAAACACTGCAAGTAAGCATTTTAAATACTTAAAGCAGGGGTTCACGAGCTCCCCCCGTCGCATAAGCTGCGTCACGATTGCCGAAAGAAGCCGGTGAGTCGGCGCTATACTGCGCCTGCGCACCGCCGTTCGGCTCCTTTCGGCAATCGTGACGCAGCTTATGCGACGGGGGGAGCTTGTGAACCCCCGCTTTAAGGGCCAGATTCACATATAACTGCGGCGGCGTAACGTATCGTAGATACTTTACACTGCCGCAAGTTTTCATCGCAAGTGCCTGATTCACCAAGCACTTGCGATGAAATCCTCCGGCGCAAGGCGGGCCAATTTAAATGGGCGTGTGCCATTTAAATTAGGCGCGCTCCCGCGCCGGACCTACTGCGCATGCTCCGTTTCGTAATTTCCGTCGTGCTTTGCGCGCCGTGACGTCATTTTTTCGAACGGCGACGCGCGTAGTGTAATTCCGTATTCCCGGATTGCTTACACAAACGACGTTATTTTTTAAATTTCGACGCGGGAACGACGGCCATACTTTATACAGCAATATGATTGCTGCGTAAAGTTAGGGCACTAAAAAAACCGACTAACTTTGCGACGGGAAACTAGACTAGCGGCGACGTAGCCAACGCGAAAATCCGTCGGGAATCGCCGTAACTCCTAATTTGGATACCCAACGCTGATTTACGACGCGAACTCCCCCCAGCGGCGGCCGCGGTACTGCATCCTAAGATCTGACAGTGTAAAACAATTACACCGGTCGGATCTTATGGATATCTATGCGTAACTGATTCTATGATTCAGTCGCATAGATAGAAACAGAGATACGACGGAGTATCAGCAGATACGACGGAGTATCAGCAGATACGCCGTCGTATCTCTTATGTGAATCTGGCCCTAAGTATTTAAAATGCTTACTTGCAGTGTTTCCTTTCCATAAATGATCTTTTTTAACCACTTCCCTACCGCCCATTGTCATGATGTCCACAGATGGGATCACCCATCCTGGGTGGACGTCATATGATGTCCTGGGCTTCACGGCTGTCTGGGGGGCGAGCGTGATCTACAGTCCTGTCGGGACCGTCTGGGGGGCGCGCGTGATCTACAGTCCTGTCAGGACCGTCTGGGGGGCGAGCGTGATCTACAGTCCTGTCAGGACCGTCTGGGGGGCACGCGCGTAAACACACAGATCCGCTGTCCTGTCAGGTGAGGAGACCGATGTGTGTTCCCAGTACAGAGGAACACACATCGGTCTCCTCCCCTTGTGAGTCCCCCTCCCCTACAGTTAGAATCACACATTAGGGAACATATTTAACCCCCTCAGCGCCCCCTAGTGTTAACCCCTTCCTTGCCAGTCACATTTATACAGTAATAACTGCAATTTTTATAGCACTAATCGCTGTATAAATATGAATGGTCCCAAAAAATGTGTCAAAGGTGTCCGATATGTCCGTCGCAATGTCACGGTCACAATAAAAATCGCAAATCACCGCCATTACTAGTAAAAAAAATTAAAATGCAATAAAACTATCCCCTATTTTGTAGACGGTTTTGCTAAACCAATCAATATACGCTTATTGCGATTTTTTTTTTTTTTTACCATAAATATGTAGAATACGTATCGACCTAAACTGAGAAAAAAAATAGTTTTTTTATAGATTTTTTGGGGGATATTTATTATAGCAAAAAGTAAAGAATATTGCATTTTTTTTTAAATTTACGCTCTATTTTTGTTTATAGCGCAAAAAATAAAAACCGCAGAGGTGATCAAATACCACCAAAACAAAGCTCTATTTGTGGGAAATAAAGGACGTCGATTTTGTTTGGGTGCCACGTCGCACGACCGCGCAATTGTCAGTTAAAGCGGCGCAAAAAGTGCTCTGGTAAAGAAGGGGGTAAAATCTTCCGGGGCTGAAGTGGTTAAACCACATGCAATGTGCCTCTAAATTCAATAGGCAATCTGAAAAACTCCGGGAAGAGTTTGTTCCCTAGCACAGCCCCTTCCTTTCCTTACACAGCATAGCCCTCTCCTCTTCTGGGAGAGTCTACCGACTGTCTGTGCTGGCCTAGCTCCTCTGCCCCTCCTGCATAATCCTTTTATGTAGCTGCTGGGGGCGGAGTGAAGGGGAATACTATAGAGTGCCACTTGATTGAGCTTGCTGGGGCAGCTGACATCACATCCAAGATGGCGGTGCCCAGCAGTCTCAGGATTTTTGGATGTCTGCAGGTAAATAACATGCCTGGAATACAATAATGCACTTATAATATTAATAATAATAATGCACGTATAATATTATTATTGAATGGTCTGGTAACAGGGGGGTAGATTCAAAGAGCAATTGCGTCTGCGTAACCATAGTTACGCAGCGCAATTGCTTACCTGCGCCGGCGTTACGAATGCTCCTGATTCAGGAACCTCGTTACGCCGACTGCAGCCTAAGAAATGACTGGCATAAGGCTCCTTATGCAGTCATATCTTAGGCTGCATTCTTACGCAGGCCGCTAGGTGGCGTTCTCGTTGTGGTCAGCGTATAGTATGCAAATTGCATACTAACGCCGATTCACAACATTACGCGAGCCCTGCGTACGCAGTTTACGTTGTTTGCGTACGTCGTTTTTTGCGCAAGGCTGCCCCTGCTAATAGCAGCGGCAGCCAATGCTACGTATACCCGTCGTTCCCGCGTCGCGAAATTTGAAATTTACGTTGTTTGCGTAAGTGAATCGTGAATGGCGCTGGACGCCATTCACGTTCACTTTGAAGCAAATGACGTCCTTGCGACGTCATTTGCCGCAATGCACGTCGGGAAAGTTTCCCGACGGAGCATGCGCCCTACGCTCGGCAACACGCCTAATTTAAATGATTCCCGCCCCCTACGGGATCATTTAAATTGCGCGCGCTTACGTCGGGCATTTTGTCGGAGCGCCCACGCAATTTACGGAGCTACTGCTCCGTGAATCAAGGGCAGCGCAGTAAATTTGCGGTGGCGGAGGGCAAAAACGTTGCCCAGCGCCTCCGTAAAAAAAGCGCAAATCTACCTGAATCCAGCCCAGGATTTTTGGATGTCTGCAGGTAAATAACATGCCTGGAATACAATACAATAATGCACTTATAATATTAATAATGGACTTATAATATTATTGTCCAATGAAATAATTTACCTTTTCAATCTTCTGAGTTGTGTATCCTGTAAGTACCTGCGTTAATATTCAACACTCGTCGTGCCGAATGGCGCTGCATTGAAGAGGAATGGCCAGGTGAAGATTCTAAAGAAACCAAAACCTCTGGGAATGTCCCATCTCCCGTGTCCTCCTTAGCACTCTATGGTTTCTTATGACAACCTCCTCATCACTGCTCTGTCAGGTGGTCACATGGGGGTCAGTTGTCATTTTTACCTTCTGGCTTCAAGGTTTTCCAAAGTTCTTACATCAGTTTTCTGAATACTTGACAGCACCGAATGAATCACAACATCCCCATTTTCCTTTAATTACGGTACCTATTGTTTTTTTTGCACTAAATCTGTACTAAATCCAGGAATGTTTTATGGACTTTAAGGTGGACCACTGACTGGAGCCATCTTCAACCCTGTGTTGGCCTTTGCAGTTGTCTTCTTGTGCCATGGTCACAGCTACCTGCAGTATATCATCGTCTACTGGTTTGGACCTCTTATTGGTGAGTGTTTTCTGTATTTCATGGGTTATAAGATGTCAAGAATTGTAGGAGGAGCTGGGGGCAGGGTACCATATTGTACAAGGGGCTGGGGGCAGGGTGTCATATTTTAGGAGGAGGTGGGGGCAGGAAACCATATAAGAAGAGGGGCTGGGGGCAGAGTACCATATTTTAGGAGGAGCTGGGCACAGGGTACCATATCGTAAGAGGGGCTGGGGGCAGGGTACCATATTGTACAAGGGGCTGGGGGCAGGGTACCATATTGTACAAGGGGCTGGGGGCAGGGTACCATATTTTAGGAGGAGGTGGGGGCAGGAAACCATATTGTAAGAGGGGCTGGGGGCAGAGTACCATATTTTAGGAGATGGTGGGGGCAGGTAAACATATAAGTAGAGGGGCTGGGGGCAGAGTACCATATTTTAGGAGGAGCTGGGCACAGGGTACCATATCGTAAGAGGTGCTCGGGGCAGGGTACCATATTTTAGGAGGAGCTGGGGGCAGGGTACCATATTGTAAGAGGGTCTGGGGGCAGGGTACCATATTTTAAGAGGGGCTGGGGGCAGGGTACCATATTTTAGGAGGAGCTGGGGGCAGGGTACCATATTGTAAGAGGGTCTGGGGGCAGGGTACCATATTTTAAGAGGGGCTGGGGCAGGGTACCATATTTTAGGAGGTGGTTCGGGCAGGTAACCATATAAGAAGAGGGGCTGGGGGCAGAGTACCATATTTTAGGAGGAGCTGGGCACAGGGTACCATATCTTAAGAGGGGCTGGGGGCAGGGTACCATATTTTAGGAGGAGGTGGGGGCAGGTAACCATATTGTAAGAGGGGCAGGGGGCAGAGAAAAATATTTTAGGAGGAGCTGGGGACAAGGTACCATATTGTAAGAGGGTCTGGGTGCAGGGCACCATATTTTAGGAGGGGCTGGGGGCAGGGTACCATATTGTAAGAGGGTCTGGGGGCAGGGTACCATATTGTAAGAGGGTCTGGGGGCAGGGCACCATATTTTAGGAGGAGCTGGGGACAGGGTACCATATTGTAAGAGGGTCTGGGGGCAGGGTACCATATTTTAGGAGGAGGTGGGGGCAGGAAACCATATTGTAAGAGGGGCTGGGGGCAGAGTAAAATATTTTAGGAGGAGCTGGGGGCAGGGTACCATATTTTAAGAGGGGCTGGGGGCAGAGTAAAATATTTTAGGAGGAGCTGGGGTCAGGGTACCATATTGTAAGAGGGGCTGCGGGCAGGGCACCATATTTTAGGAGGAGCTGGGGACAGGGCACCATATTGTAAGAGGGTCTGGGGGCAGGGCACCATATTTTAGGAGGAGCTGGGGGCAGGGTACCATATTGTAAGAGGGTCTGGGGGCAGGGTACCATATTTTAAGAGGGGCTGGGGCAGGGTACCATATTTTAAGAGGGGCTGGGGGCAGGGTACAATATTGTAAGAGGGTCTGGGGGCAGGGTACCATATTTTAAGAGGGGCTGGGGGCAGGTAACCATATAAGAAGAGGGGCTGGGGGCAGAGTACCATATTTTAGGAGGAGCTGGGCACAGGGCACCATATTGTAAGAGGGGCTGGGGGCAGGGTACCATATATTAGAAGGAGCTGGGCACCATATTGTAAGAGGGGCTGGGGGCAGGGTACCATATTTTAAGAGGAGCTGGGGGCAGGGTACCATATTGTAAGAGGGTCTGGGGGCAGGGCACCATATTTTAGGAGGAGCTGGGGGCAGGGTACCATATTGTAAGAGGGTCTGGGGGCAGGGCACCATATTTTAGGAGGAGCTGGGGGCAGGGTACCATATTGTAAGAGGGTCTGGGGGCAGGGCACCATATTTTGAGGAGCTGGGGGCAGGGTACAATATTGTAAGAGGGTCTGGGGGCAGAGTACCATATTTTAGAAGGAGCTGGGCACCATATTGTAAGAGGGGCTGGGGGCAGGGTATCATATTTTAGGAGGAGGTGGGGGGCAGGTAGAGGAGGATCAGGGCTGCTTTGTGCAAAACCATTGCACAAAGCAGATAAATATGACGTGTTTATAAAAAATAAAGATTCCTTTAGAATCACTTTAAGTGCGGCGTTACCGAAAGGTCAAGTTTAAAATAATAAAAAAGTTGACCCGACACTATTCTAGTTTTGTTTACTTCCTCTCATTTCAGGGATGTTGCTCTCTTTCCTGTTATTGGAGTACATATTTCCGAAGCTCCGGCCTGGGAGAGTGAAGAGGGACTAGGCGATCACTGCCTTCCATGTTCAGCAAGTCCTCTGATTGCCACGAGTCTCCTCTCTATGAAGGTGCTAGTAGCCATCCAATACGTGGTGCTCTCCAATACGTGGTGCTCCCCAATACGTGGTGCTCTCCAATACGTGGTGCTCTCCAATACGTGGTGCTCTCCAATACGTGGTGCTCTCCAATACGTGGTGCTCTCCAATACGTGGTGCTCTCCAATACGTGGTGCTCTCCAATACGTGGTGCTCTCGGCATATTTATTGTCCACGTGTTGTTCAAATGGCTATTTTTTCTTTTATTTCTTTTTTTTTTTTTGCAACCTGGAAAAATGAAACACATCTTGTCATCTAAATGTGTATTTCATGAGCATTGGCCCGGATTCAAAGAGAATTGCGCTTTTTTTGCGGAGGCGCAGGGCAACGATTTTGCCCTGCGCCCCCACAAATTTGCTCCGCTGCCCTCGATTCACGGAGCAGTAGCTCCGTAAATTGCGAGGGCGCGCCGGCAAAATTGCCCGTCGCTAGAGCACGCAATTTAAATGATTCCGTAGGGGGCGGGAATCATTTAAATTAGGCGCGCTCCCGCGCCGAGAGTAGAGCGCATGCTCCGTCGGGAAACTTTCCCGACGTGCATTGCGGCAAATGACGTCGCAAGGACGTCATTTGCTTCAGAGTGAACGTGAATGGCGTCCAGCACCATTCACGAATCACTTACGCAAACGACGTAACATTCAAATATCGCGACGCGGGAACGACGGGTATACTTTAGCATTGGCTGCCCCTACTATTAGAAGGGGCAGCCTTACGCTAAAGACGCCGTACGGAAACAACGTAACTTGCGTACGCAGGGCTCGCGCAACATTGTGAATCGGTGTTAGTATGCAATTTGCATACTATACACTGAGCACAATGGGAGCGCCCCCTAGCGGGCATCGCAAGAATGCAGCCTAAAATATGCGGGCATAAGAGCCTTATGCCACGCAGATTTTAGGCTGCAGTCGGCGTTACGATGTTCCTGAATCAGGAGCATTCGTAACGCCGGAGCAAGTCAGCATTTGCGCTGCGTAACTATGGTTACGCAGGCGCAATTGCTCTCTGAATCCAGGCCATTGTTTCTAAACATTGTGGAGTGAATGTTTCCTGGGACGATATTTCCATAAATAAATCTGAAAATGACCTTTCTGGACGCCCTCCAAAATCCGGTTTCTCTCTGTCATCCCTTCATACTCAGAATTCCGTATAAAGCATCAGGCTGACTTGAACTTGATTTTTGGAATGACCACTTTTTTTAAAATAAAACAGTTTCTGCAGGCTGTGTGTAAATTGCCAAAAGTTTTGGGACACAGGCGGTGGTCTCAGCAGGGGGGGGGGGGGGGGGAGGGCGTCATCGATAGATAAGCACCAGAATGACCACAACATACAGGGATATACAATGTAATACTGACATATAATCACACACATAGGTTGGACTTGATGGACTTTTTTCAACCTCACCTACTATCGTAGGTGTGCACAGCCTATTGCATTGGAGTGTGCACCTCAAAGCTCAAACACATGAATGTGTATATATACTGACAGTGTCACTAGGGCAGTGGATGGTGTCAGTAGTTTATTTTTTATTTTTACCATTTTATTTGTTTAATTATTTTTTTACAATTTTTTTTAGGAGCCAATAGGGGGGGCTTTGCTGAAATATCAGAGGTTTAACAGCTTGAATCTATGCCACACAGGGTAATTAGGGTGTGCCCAGGCACACCTGGCACACCCTGTGCGCACGCCTATGCCTACTATGTAACCCCCTCCAAATCATTGGATTCAAGTGTTTCAATCACCTCCATGGACACAGATGTATAAGGGCAAGTGCCTAGGCATGCGGACGGCTTCTGCAAACATTTGTGAAAAGGAGCTCGGGGAATTCAAGCATGGTACCGTGTAGACATGTGCACTGCTGAAAAATGGGTTCGTTTTCGTTTCATTTGTTTTTTCTTTTCTTTTTTCGGAAATTCGAGAATTTGTAAATTCAAAAATGTGCCCATCAAATGCAGCCACTGTGCCATCAATTGTCACCACTGTGCCATGCCATCAAACGCAGCCACTGTGCCATCAATTGTCACCACCGTTCCATGCCATCAAACGCAGCCACTGTGCCATCAATTGTCACCACCGTTCCATGCCATCAAACGCAGCCACTGTGCCATGCCATCAAATGCAGTCACTATGCCATGCCATCAAACGCAGCCACTGTGCCATGAATTGTCACCACTGTTCCATGCCATCAAATGCAGTCACTATGCCATGCCATCAAACGCAGCCACTGTGCCATCAATTCGCACCACTGTGCCATGCCATCAAATGCAGCCACTGTGCCATGCCATCAAACACAGCCACTGTGCCATCAATTGTCGCCAATGTGCCAATTGTCACCACTGTGCCCTTTAATTGTCGCCACTGTGCCTTTTAATTGTCGCCACTGTGCCTTTTAATTGTCGCCACTGTGCCTTTTAATTGTCGCCAATGTGCCAATTGTCACCACTGTGCCCTTTAATTGTCGTCACTGTGCCCTTTAATTGTCACCACTGTGCCCATTCATGCCGCTGTGCCAATTGTCCCCACCGTGCCTATTGTCGCCACTGTGCCCATTGTCGCCGCTGTGCCCCTTTCCCCCCCCCCCCAGCCTGGCACTTACCTTTACTGGAGTCAGCCATCCACGTCCTCGACGTCTTCTCCCGCCCTCGATGACGCTTCAGCCAGTCAGGTTACTGGTAGCCAGAACCGGCTAACTTGATTTGCTGAGACGCCTTTCAGTCTTATCCAAGGAACGCACACACCGTGCGTTCCGAGGATAAGCTTCCGGGGACCCGAGGGCTGTACTCGGAAAGCCCATCAGAGCCGCTGGCTCTGATAGGCATTTACGTACAGCCAACCAGCTGCCGTTATTCAGATGGTCGGCGCCTCATGTCCGGCCATCTGAATAGAACAGCGGCAGCGGCGACAATAACATAGATTCGTGCAATGCATGAATCTATGTTATTAGACTCAGTGGCGGTGAGAGCCAGAGGGGGCGACGCTCCAGCGCCCTCTATGGACGAACCGCCGCTGTCGTCAATTCTAAATGTCGGAATTTGAAAATTCGGAATTCGTAAATTTGAAAATTCGTAAATTCTTGCAAATTAAGGGAATCCCCAGGTTACCAGAACTAGTGTCCCCATTGGAAGATGTTCCCCTCTATTACTTTTTAGGAGACAACCCAAAATGTAGGATTCTCTTTTACTTTCACTTTCAACGATAATGTTACACAGGACAAATAGTGAGGGGGTGCGTCTCCTTAAAGGGGGCACAGACAGCAATAATAACTGACAGGTGTTCTAATCCCTCACCACCCCATCCAAAACGGGAAAAAATAAGTTTTGCCTTTAGTTATACTTTAATAGTTTACTTTTAACAATTCAACAATTGACAAAAAAAAAAAAAAAGTAAATGAACAGAAGAGAAATCCAAATCCAATCAATATTTGGTGTGACCGCCCTTTGCCTTCAAAACAGCATCAGTTCTTCTAGGTAGACTCACACAGTTGTTGAAGGAACTCAGCAGGTAGGTTGTTGTAAACATCTTGGAGAACTAACCTCAGATCTTCTGTGGATGTCGGCTGCCTCAAATCCTTCTGGCTTTTCATGTAATCCCAGACAGACTCCATGATGTTGAGATCAGGGCTCTGTAGGGGCCAAACCATCACTTCCAGGCAGGGCTGTCTTAATAGCATCATGGGCCCCTGGGCAAAGTAATGCTCTGGGGCCCCTACAATGGAAGCAGCGCAGGTAATCAGACATCAAGTAGGTAGGAGGCACACAAGCAGAGCTTCCTCTTTTGGGTGGAGCTCCTAATTACCTACATGAACAGTCATTCTGTACAGCAAATGGGAAAATACTACATAAAGTAACAAAGCTGTCCTGAGCATATAATATATCTTATAGATATCCCCCCAGCACTCTGACCCCTCTACGAGCGCCCAGAGGCGATTTAATTTGCATGTGCTGCGCTATATAAGTTCTTCACTCACTCACCCCAGATATCCCCCCAGCACTCTCACCCCTCTACAACCCAGATATCCCCCCCAGCACTCTGAACCCTCTACACCCCAGATATCCCCCCCAGCACTCTGACCCCTCTACACCCCAGATATCCCCCCAGAACTCTGACCCCTCTACACCCCCAGATATCCCCCCAGCACTCTGACCCCTCTCCACCCCAGATATCCCCCCAGCACTCTGACCCCTCTACACCCGATATCCCCCCCAACACTCTGACCCCTCTACATCCTAGATATCCCCCCAGCACTCTGACCCCTCTACACCCCAGATATCCCCCCAGCACTCTGACCCCTCTACACCCCAGATATCCCCCCAGCACTCTGACCCCTCTACACCCGATATCCCCCCCAACACTCTGACCCCTCTACACCCGAGATATCCCCCCAACACTCTGACCCCTCTACACCCCAGATATCCCCCCAGCACTCTGACCCCTCTACACCCCAGATATCCCCCCAGCACTCTGACCCCTCTACACCCCAGATATCCCCCCAGCACTCTGACCCCTCTACACCCGATATCCCCCCCAACACTCTGACCCCTCTACACCCGAGATATCCCCCCAACACTCTGACCCCTCTACACCCCAGATATCCCCCCAGCACTCTGACCCCTCTACACCCCAGATATCCCCCCAGCACTCTGACCCCTCTACACCCCAGATATCCCCCCAACACTCTGACCCCTCTACACCCCAGATATCCCCCCAGCACTCTGACCCCTCTACACCCCAGATATCCCCCCAGCACTCTGACCCCTCTACACCCCAGATATCCCCCCATCACTCTGACCCCTCTACACCCCAGAAATCCCCCCCAGCACTCTCACCCCTCTACACCCCAGAAATCCCCCCCAGCACTCTCACCCCTCTACACCCCAGATATCCTCCCAGCACTCTGACCATTCTACATCTCAGATATCCCCCCAGCACTCTGACCTCTCTACACCCCAGATATCCCCCCAGCACTCTGACCTCCCTACACCCCAGATATCCCCCCAGCACTCTGACCCCTCTACACCCCAGATATCCCCCCAGCACTCTGACCCCTCTACATCCCAGATATCCCCCAGCACTCTGACCCCTCTACATCCCAGATATCCCCCAGCACTCTCACCCCTCTACACCCCAGATATCCCCCCAGCACTCTCGCCCCTCTACAACCCAGATATCCCCCCCAGCACTCTCACCCCTCTACACCCAAGATATCCCCCCAGCACTCTGACCCCTCTACACCCCAGATGTCCCCCCAGCACTCTGACCCCTCTACACCCCAGATATCCCCCCAGCACTCTGACCCCTCTCAACTCCAGATATCCCCCCAGCACTCTGACCGCTCTACACCCCAGATATCCCCCCAGCTCTCTGACCCCTCTACACCCCAGATATCCCCCCAGCACTCTGACCCCTCTATGCCCCGTATATCCTCCCAGCACTCTGACCCCTCTACATCCCAAAAATCCCCCCCAGCACTCTCACCCCTCAGATATCCCCCCAGCACTCTGACCATTCTACATCTCAGATATCCCCCCAGCTCTCTGACCCCTCTACACCCCAGATGTCCCCCCAGCACTCTGACCCCTCTACACCCCAGATATCCCCCCAACACTCTGACCCCTCTCCACTCCAGATATCCCCCCAGCACTCTGACCCCTCTACACCCCAGATATCCCCCCAGCACTCTGACCCCTCTACACCCCAGATATCCCCCCAGCACTCTGACCCCTCTACGCCCCGTATATCCTCCCAGCACTCTGACCCCTCTACATCCCAAAAATCCCCCCCAGCACTCTCACCCCTCAGATATCCCCCCAGCACTCTCACCCCTCTACACCCCAGATATCCCCCCAGCACTCTTACCCCTCTACACCCCAAATTCCCCCCCAGCACTCTGATCCTTCTACACCCCAGAAATCTCCCCCAGCACTCTGACCCCTCTACACCCCAGAAATCTCCCCCAGATCTCTGACCCCTCTACACCCCAGATATCCCCCCAGCACTCTGACCCCTCTACACCCCACACCCCAGATATCCCCCCCAGCACTCTCACCCCAGATATCCCCCCAGCACTCTCACCCCTCTACATCCCAGAACTCTCACCCCTCTACATCCCAGATATCCCCCCAGCACTCTGACCCCTCTACACCCCAGATATCCCCCCAGCACTCTGACCCCTCTACACCCCAGATATCCCCCCAACACTCTGACCCCTCTACACCCCAGATATCCCCCCAACACCCTGACCCTCTACACCCCAGATATCCCCCCCAGCACTCTGACCCCTCTACACCCTAGTTATTTGCCCAGCACTGTTACCATATACCATAAGATACCCCTGGTATTGTGACCCCACTACATCCCTGATACCCCCTACACTGTGGCCTCTCTACATCCCTGATACCTCTAGCATTATAGCCACCCAAGATACCACAATCACACAATCATTGCTACCCCCGATACCCCCCCCCCAGCCATGTTTTCCCCCATGCACCCTTGATATCCCCCAGCACCATTATTCCATCCATGTAGTACCCCCTTTTCCAGTGGAGATACAGTGCATGTAAACGTTTGGTCCTGTGCCCACCTCCAGCACTGGACTCATCTATACCCATCAAGCAGGCGAAAGGAGGGGCGGAGGAGAGAGCATCCCTCCGGGGCATTCCAAGCCCTGCGTTGCAAACAGTGCTGGACAGCTGGGCTCACCATGACACCATCCACAATGCTACTTTCTCAGGTGGGCTCTCAGTACTGATGACTCCCACTCCAGCTCCTACCCCGCAGCCTTCGAGTCTCGATCATTCAAGCTGCATTAGGTGAGGTCAGAGAATCACTGGTGCTCCAGGCCCCGCCCTCCCTGCTGGCTGTGAATAATAGGTATTGTTCTGCACAGCATGGGGCACCGCTGCCAGCCTGCCTCCTCCTGTGTATCCATCACTCCGGGCAGCGTGGGCTCAAGGACCAGCTGCTTTGGGGAAAGTGCAGGGCCCCCCATGCAGCTGGGGCCCCTGGGCTGTGCCCAGGTGTGACCACTCATTAAGACAGCCCTGCTTCCAGGACTTCTTCTTCTTCTTTACACTGAAGATAGGTCTTAATGACATTGGCTGGATGTTTGGGGTCGTTGTCCTGCTGCAGAATAATTTTGGGGCCAATTACACACCTCCCTGATGGAATAGCGGACCACGACCATGAGAGGGCAGGCATTGGGTGTGATAAGTGCTTAGGACAAAAGTTACAACAGTACAAACATATAAGGAGCAATGGGAAAAAAAAAAGAAGGTTCCCCATTACAGACAGTTACAAGTTGTATGAGAACAATAGACATGAACAGGTAAGGCTTGCTTGTGCATAACGCTGTGGCTAACACCCGTCTCTAAATGAGTATATCTAGGACTACATAGTAGAGAGGTCCTGTATTCCGGGACAGGAGGCCGGCCACTAACCAGCCAGGAAAAATCAAAACCAAAAGAAAGTAAGAAAAAAAGAAAAGAAAATACACTAACTATGTTAGTATGAACCGACAACCCGTGTTAGCACTAGAACATTTCTCTATTACACTTGGAATTCAATGTGCCTGCCGTAAACTAAATGTAAAGCTCACCACCAGTTTAAGAATAAATTGTCTAAAAAAGGAGATCAATGCCCTCGTCGATGTTCTAGAATATTTCCATGATCAGACCCAAATATTAACTTGATTTGGATTTCTCTTATTTACTTTCCATATTGTTAATTAATAAAGTGGCACATAATTGTGAAGTGGAAGGAAAATTATTAATGGTTTTCAACATTTTTTACAAATAAATATGTGAAAAGTGTGGGGGGTGCATTTGTATGGTGCCCCCCGGAGTAAATACTTTGTAGAACCTCCTTTCTCTGCAATTACAGCTGCAAGTCTTTTTGGGGATATCTCTACCAGCTTTGCACATCTAGAGAGGGACATTTGTATCCATTTTTCTTTGTAAAATATCTCAAGCTCTGTCAGATTGGATGGAGAGCGTCTGTGAACAGCAATTTTCAAGTCTTGCCACAGATTCTCAATGTGATTTAGGTCTGGACTGTGACTGGGCCATTCCAACACATGAATATGCTTTGATCTAAACCATTCCATTGTAGCTCTGGCTGTATGTTTAGGGTCGTTGTCCTGCTGGAAGGTGAACCTCCGCCCCAGTCTCAAGTCTTTTGCAGACACTAACAGGTTTTCTTCTAAGATTGCCCTGTATTTGGCTCCATCCATCTTCCCATCAACTCTGACCAGCTTCCCTGTCCCTGCTGAAGAAAAGCATCCCCACAACATGATGCTGCCACCACCATGTTTCACGGTGGGGATGGTGTGTTCAGGGTGATGTGCAGTGTTAGTTTTCCACCACACATATAGCTAGATTCAGAAAGAGTTAGGCCGGCTTATCAGTAGATAAGCCAACCTAACTCAGAATCTACACCGACTTATGTTTAAGTGTATCCTCAAACAGAGATACGCTTAAACATATCTAAGATAGGACGGCTTGCGCCGTCCTATCTTAGATTGCAATATTTTGGATGGCCGCTAGGTGGCGCTTCCATTGCGGTCGGCGTAGAATATGTAAATGAGGAGATACGCCGATTCACGAAAGCACGCCCGGTCGATGCAGTACTTTTACGCCGTTTACGTAAGAGATAGGCCGCGTAAAGTTAGAGCTTAGCCCTAGTTGGAATAGTAATGTCAAGTATGGCCGCCGTTCCCGCGTCGAAATTCGAACTTTTTACGTTGTTTGCGTAAGTCGTCCGTGAACCGGGATTTACGTCGTATACGTCAATGTCGAAATCAATAGGCCCGTATGGCGTACTTAGCCGCAATGCACACTGGGAAATGTAGGCGCCCGGCTCATGCGCAGTAAAAAAAAAAAAACGTAAAAACGTGAGGTCAAGCCTTATTAACATAAAACACGCCCCCCTCAACACACATTTGAATTCGGCGCCCTTACGCCCGCCCGCTTTAGGCTACGCCGCCGTAACTTAGCAGGCAAGTACATTGTGAATCATGTACTTGCCTACCTAACTTACGGCGGCGTAGCCTAAACAGGCTAAGCTACGCCGCCGCAAAGTTAAGCTATTGTCTCTGAATCTACCTAATAGCGTTTTTCTTTTAGGCCAAAACTTTACATTTTGGTCTCATTTGACCAGAGCACCTTCTTCCACGTTTGCTGTGTCCCCCATACGCAAACTGAACTTCTTATGTCTTTCTTCTTGCCACTCTTCCATAAAGGGCAGATTTGTGGAGAACACAACTAATAGTTGTCCTGTGGACAGATTCTCCCTCCTGAGCTGTGGATCTCTGCAGCTCCTCCAGAGTTACCATGGGCCTCTTGGCTGCTTCTCTGATGAATGGTCTCCTTGCCCGGCCTGTCAGTTTGGGTGGACGGCCATGTCTTGGTAGATTTGCAGTTGTGCCATACTCTTTCCATTTTCGGATGATGGATTGAACAGAGCTCTGTGAGATGTTCAAAGCTTGGTAAATTTTTTAATAACCGAACCCTGCTTTATAATTTTCCACAACTTTATCCCTGACCTGTCTGGTAAGATCCTCAATTCCATCTAGTGGTCATATTGTTGCATTTCTCAGGCCACTGTATTTATAATGAATGAATAACATTCAACCTGAGCAGGAAATAGAAGGAGAGCATTCAATTTTGTCCAATTCGTAATGTACCAACAGTTTTACTGGACAAATGATTATGTACAATTTTTATCATTACACATCGTAAAGCGTATCTATAGCCAAAGCTGTTCCCTCGGAGTCCTGGGGACAACCTTTTTAATAGACACGGAGTGAAGGAAATTCTTCAACAGAAACACAGACAGGAAAAAAACCTTTTGTTTACAGTTAAAGTGATCTGTAATCGTGATGAGGAATTCAAGAACTGGAACATGAACAGAGCTCAAAGAGCAAAGTGAGATCCGTGCCCGTTATTCCAAGGGGAAGGTTAACCCCTCCATGCCTAAGGCCCCTTTCACATTAGGGCGTTTTTCATGCGGTACAGCGCTAAAAATAGCGCTGCTATACCGCATGAAAAAACCTGCCCTGTAGTCTTCAATGTGAAAGCCCGAAGGCTTTCAGACTGAAGCGGTGCACTAGCAGGAACGCTCCAAAAGTCCTGCTAGCCGCATCTTTACCGCGGTATAGGAGCGGTTTGATAACCGCTCCTATACCGCGCCTTCCCATTGAAATTAATGGGAAAACGCGGGTGGTATTAACCCTTTTTCGGCCGCTAGCGGGGGTTAAGACCTCACCGCTAGCGCCCGAATATCGCGGTAAACACGATGGTATAGCCGCGCTACAAATAGCGCGGCTATACCGTCACCGCGGCTCGACGCTGCAATGTGAAAGCAGCCCAAGTCTTTTTCTGACATTTGTTGCTAACAAGTAAAAATCTGTGTGTGTATATATATATATAATCAGAGATCCTAGAGAAGAAAATGGCGACCGTTGCAATATTTTATGTCACACGGTATTTGCGCAGTGGTCTTTCAAACGCGATTTTTTGGGGGAAAAAATACACTTTCATGAATAATAAAAAAAAAAAAAAAAAACGTAAAGTTAGTGAAAGATAATGTTACACAGAGTAAACAGATATCTAACATGTCATGCTTTAACCACTTCCATACCAGGCACTTACGCACCTTCCCGCCCAAGCCAATTTTCAGCTTTCAGCGCTGTCGCACTTTGAATGACAATTGCGCGGTCGTGCTACACTGTAGCCAAACAATTTTTTTTATCATTTTGTTCCCACAAATAGAGATTTCTTTTGGTGGTATTTGATCACCTCTACGATTTTTATTTATTGCGCAACAACTAAAAAAAGACCGAAAATTTTGAAAAAAAATAAAGTTTTTATTTTTTTCTGTTATTTTTTTTGTGAATAAGTATGTTTTCTTCTTTGATTACGGGCACTGATAGGCGGCGCTGGTATGCGGCACTCATGGGCGGCACTGATGGGTACTTATGGGTGGCACAGATAGGTGGGCACTGGGCATGGATGGGCACTGAGAGGTGGCACTGATGACACTGAGGGGTGGCACTGAGGACATTACTTGTTTATCCCAGTGCCCATTTGTGGGCACTGATTTGCATCTTTCTTTTTTTTTTACTGCCCCCTTCCCTGGTGGTCCAGTGTGGGCATCCGAGGGGGGGCTGCGCTGATAAACAATCAGCGCAAACCCCCCCTGTCAGGAGAGCCGCCGATCGTCTCTCCTCTACTCGCGTCTGTCAGACGCGAGTGAGGAAGAGCCATCAACGGCTCTTCCTGTTTACATCGTGATCAGCCGTGATTGGACACGGCTGAAAGAGCCTCCGCCGGAGGCCCTGCTATAGCCATCACAGGTCCGGGGCTTAGAAATCCCTGCAACCAAAACATACCCAGTCAGGAGGTACGTTTAGGAGCATTACAATTGCGCGGCGTCACATAGGTGGCACCGACCAATCAGAACCTGCATAGCCCATTTTGTCAGCAGGGAAGAAGAGTGAAAGCCAAGGCGATTTTTTTTTTTTTAAGCCCCCAAACCTGTGACGCAGCTATAGCAGGGCTCACCCTTTAATGCATATCTCCTTAATGCCATATCATCTGCTTATTGTTTGTTCTGCTCATTTTAATTGGTTTTCCTTTTGTTTTTTCTGATACTACAATAAAGCAATCCCGAATATATATATATATATTAAAACAATTCTACCTAGATGGGGCATTTGATAAAGAAAAAGGAGATAGTGGGAAAACTCTTTTTATGTGATTACATTTTTTTTTCAAGAGTATGAAGAAGGGTACAGCTACTCCATGGTCAGAAGATCTGAAACGCCATATTCTGCTCTCTCTCCACCACATTCATCCAATTTGTTTTGTTGTATAGAAAGATACAATTTGGAGGCCTTTAATAAAATGTATTTTGTTAATATGCAGGTAGAAAAGGCATCCAAAGGGCTCTTTCACACGGGTGGCCCGTTCAGGTCCGCCTGCCAGTTTTTTAGGCGGACCTGAACGGGGGCTCCGTGCTCCTCTATGGAGCCGCGGATGTCAGTGATGACATGCCCGCTGACATCCGACCCGCTCCGATCCGCCAAAGTGTGACGGAGGAAAAAAACGACTTTTCCATCCGTCTGGCGGATCGGATGAACACAGACAGACGGTCCATGTTAATCCAATCCCCCCCATAGGGGAGAGCGGATAAAAGACAGGGCGGTCCCTACAGTGTGCGGGGACCGTCCTGTCATCCGCCAGCTCAGCGGGGATCAACGGAGCGATCCCCGCTGAGCAAGTGGAGGTTCACGGGGCGGATCATTACTGATCTGCCCCGTGTGAAAGGGGCCAAAATGTCATCACACAAGTTGGGCAATCTTAAAGCGGGAGTTCACCCTAAAAAAAATGTTTAACCTTAGATTGATGCTCATTTTGTCTAGGGGAATCGGCTAGTTTTTTTTTTTTTTTTTAAGCTGTCCGAAAGTAGCCGAGCGTCGGTGCGCAGGCGCCGCATAGAGCCGCACCGACGTTCGGCTACTTTCAGAAAATCGTGACGCGATAGATGCGACTGTCGGAAGACCGTCAATCAAGAAGGAACGCCCAGTCCCGCAGCCCATACCCAGAAGCGGCGGAGAAGATCGCTCTCTAAAACGGTAAGTACTGCTTCGATTTTAAAAAAAATACCCGATTCCCCTTCACAAAATGAGCATCAATCTAATGTTAAAAATGGTCATTTCCGGGTGAACCTCCACTTTAACTCAAGCAGTTTGTTTTCTTGAACTGGCTGGTCAGTTGGCCCTGGTCACTATAAAAGCACTTTAGAACACATTCCAATGACATGAAAGGCCTGGAACCAAAGCTTTTCTGCTGAATAGAGAACTAGAATACAAGACAGAGATGTGCGTTATCAGAGAGGAGGGCGCCAGGATGTAATAAGGAACTGCTCAGACCCTAAATTATGACGGGGATTCCCAGACTGTAACATACACAGAGTGCAAAGTGATATCTGTGCCAGTTATTCCAGGGGGAAGGTGAAGCATACCAGTCATAGAATTAAGTGACCCAGTGAGTAATGCCTGTACAAAGTTGGCATCTTTTTGATTCTTTTGTAATGTCAACTCTGCCAAATGATCTTAACCACTTAAGCCCCGGACCATATTGCTGACCAGAGCACTTTTGGCGATTCGGCACTGCGTCGCTTTAACAGACAATTGCGCGGTCGTGCGACGTGGCTCCCAAACAAAATTGGTGTCCTTTTTTCCCCCACAAATAGAGCTTTCTTTTGGTGGTATTTGATCACCTCTGCGGTTTTAATTTTTTGCGTTATAAACAAAAATAGAGCGACAATTTTGAAAAAAATTCAATATTTTTTACTTTTTGCTATAATAAATATCCCCCAAAAACATATAAAACATTTTTTTTTCCCTCAGTTTAGGCCGATACGTATTCTTCTACATATTTTTGGTAAAAAAAATAAATTAAAAAAAATAAGCGTTTATCGATTGGTTTGCGCAAAATTTATAGAGTTTACAAAATAGGGTATAGTTTTATTATTTTTTTTTTTTTTACTACTAATGGCGGCGATCAGCGATTTTTTTTGTGACTGCGACATTATGGCGGACACTTCAGACACATTTTTGGGACCATTGTCATTTTCACAGCAAAAAATGCATTTAAATTGCATTGTTTATTGTGAAAATGACAGTTGCAGTTTGGGAGTTAACCACAGGGGGCGCTGTAGGAGTTAGGGTTCACCTAGTGTGTGTTTACAACTGTAGGGGGGTGTGGCTGTAGGAATGACGTCATCGATCGAGTCTCCCTATAAAAGGGATCACTCGATCGATACGCCGCCACAGTGAAGCATGGGGAAGCCGTGTTTACATACGGCTCTCCCCGTTCTTCAGCTCCGGGGCGCGATCGCGAGGGGGCGGCTAGAAACGAATAGCCGCGCCTTCGTCCTGGATCGCTCCTGAAGCCACGGGAACCGCCGCATGTACCGGGGGGGGGGGTCCCGATCGGACCCCCGAGCCACGTCTAGGCAGGGACGTACAGGTACGCCAATGTGCCTGTCTGTGCCATTCTGCCGACGTATATGTACATTGCGGCGGTCCGGAAGTGGTTAAGGAATGGGGGGGGGGGCTGGACTGTGGTCCAGTGTATAAAAAAAAAATCACACACACTGGTGGGCGTCACGGGGGAACAAGGGCCCCCCCCCCACCGGTGGGACGTCACGGGGGAACAACGGCACCCCCCCACACCGGTGGGACGTCACGGGGGAACAACGGCACCCCCCCACACCGGTGGGACGTCACGGGGGAACAACGGCACCCCCCCACACCGGTGGGACGTCACGGGGGAACAAGGCCACCCCCCACACACACACACACACCGGTGGGATGTCACACCAAGGGCTGGATAAAGGCAGGCAAAGGGCAACGGTTTGAAGACCATTGAACTAAAGAATACCTCCCATCTCCATAGTTCCAGGCAGGGCCAATAACAAAGCTTCAATACAGCACAGGCAGAGTACACAGGACATTACAGACTCAATAGATTTCTAGCAGGATCAAATGGCATTGTTTCTGTACTTGCAGCATTTTCAATGAAACATGGGAAAATGCGTATGCAGTGCTCACTCTGGTTGTAATGATGGGAGATTTGAATGTTATGTAGTAATGCACTTTAGCAAAAAAGGTAAAAAAAAAAAAAAAAAACACAAAGTAACACAAAATTCAACAGTTTGGTACAAAACACTATATTTTATTAGACAATATTAAGAACCTTTACAAATACTGTCCAGTTTTAACGTGAAGTGCTTGAGGTTATTCCCTCCGAACATACTGAAATCATATTAAACCTACAGATTAAGTTCATATTAACCTAAAAAACAGAACTACAGCCTCACCACGGCACACCTAAAAGGCTGGTTTCTTTTTATTTATTTTTTGCCAACACGCAAGAAGCATCACTGTCAATACTCTAGTAAAATCTAGAATGCTTTCCTGTAACAGACTTGAACAATGTGTGGCTCTCGGACACCAGTAGAGCCGTCACTTTCAGGCCGACTTGTATTTCTAAAAGGCCTAGAAAGCCAACAGATTGTCCAAAACATGAAGATTGTCAAGGAAAGCTGCGCCAAAATCCATAAGTGGCAGTCAATTGTCTTCAGCAAGTTTGTCACGCAAATTAGAGCGCTTGTTAGAGCCGTTCTCTGGGGGGAGGGGGCCACACTACGAAATGGTTGGCGTCTGACAAATCCTCTAAAAGGCTCCACGGAATGAGTAGGAAGAGAGTTATGTAAAAAGCAGAACTATTGTAAACGTGTCACAGTGGTTGAATCTGGAACGTGTCACTCCGGCACCTGTGGGGGGAGAAGAAGTAGATACAATTTAGTCCCAGAGGAAAATGGCATCTGGCCCTTCACAGCGAGCAGCCATATGCGGAGTGCAACGCCGGACGTGGGTTGGCAATGCCGACACATGGGAAAACATTAAAGGGGAGGTTCACCCTATAAAAAAATTCTAACACTACATCCAGCCCAGTTCTGCAAATAAAATTACACTGACCTTTTTTTTTTTCCCCGTAGATAGCGTTTATCCTTAGAATTCACCGCGGCTTCCGGGTAGGGAATCCCGCGGGAGTGGGCGTTCTTATTGCCATGCCAATTGATTGACATGCTAATCGACGGCGCACACAGCGCGTCACGACTTCCCGAAAGAAGCTCGGCTCTATTCAGCGCCGAATAGACCCGACCCGAGCTTCCTTCGCTGTGTGCGCCGTCGATTAGCATGTCAATCAATTGGCATGTCAATAGGAACGCCCACTCCCGCGGGATTCCCTACCCGGAAGCCGCGGTGAATTCTAAGGCCCCGTACACACGACCAAACATGTATGCTGAAACTGGTCCGCGGGCCTGTTTCAGCATACATGTTTGGTCGTGTGTAGGCGCGAGCGGGCCGAATTCCAGCAAACATTTGCCCGCCGGGCCTTTTCCCAGCGGGCAAATATTCGTGGACGTGTTTTAAAACCGTCCGCTGGAATCCTGTCCGCTCGTCAGTACAGACCTACCGTACATGTCCAGGCGCCCACCGTCCCTCGCATGCGTGGAAGCCTTTAAATGGCAGGCCCGCCCACGTCATCGCCGCGGCGACGCCCCGCGTATTGTTTACGCGCGGACTTCTGTACGATGGTGTGTACAACCATCGTACAGAAGCCCTCTGGCAGGCATGTACGGTGAAAACGGTCCGACGGACCGCTTTCATCGTACATGTTTGGTCGTGAGTACCCGGCCTAAGGCTAAACGCTATCTACGGCAAAAAAAAAAAAAAAAAGGTCAGTGTAATTTTATTTGCAGAACTGGGCTGGATGTAGTGTTAGAAATTTTTTATAGGGTGAACCTCTACTTTAACAGTTACATATTTGATCCAAATCAAAGTT
The DNA here is from genome assembly GCF_905171775.1 of Rana temporaria. Taxonomy (NCBI): domain Eukaryota; kingdom Metazoa; phylum Chordata; class Amphibia; order Anura; family Ranidae; genus Rana; species Rana temporaria. The sequence goes on along the minus strand of NC_053490.1, from coordinate 20,589,205 downwards.
TACCTGCAACCTAACTATCCATTCACTTTCAAATTTTCCCCCGATAAACCTGCACACTTAGGCTGGGTTCACATGTGCGAGGCGGTCCACAGCATGGGGCCCGGTGCGATTCAAAGCCAGATCTTTGCCTGAATTTGCACCCGAACCAGACCCAAAAATGCTTAGGACCCTATGCAAATCCACATGCGATTTGCATATACAGTGGAACCTCGGATTACGAGTATAATCCGTTGCAGGAGAATGCTTGTATTTCAAAGCACTAGCATATCAAAGCGAGTTTTCCCATACAAGTCAATGGAAACTATGATTGTTCGTTCCGCATTGACTTCTATTTTATGCAATACCGCATGTGGCCAGAGGTGTGGGGGGTGGCGACGGAGAGACTCGGAAATACTTTGGGACAGCTCGGCTGAACTCGGAAACCCTCGCAAAAGGATCGGAAACACTCGGGAACAGAGTATTTCTGAACGGATTCCAACCATTCCGAGCGCCCCCGCAACTCTGGCTAAATGCGGTACTGCCCACCCAATTAGCTTGAATTCTGCTTGTTTTGCGCAACAACACTCAAACAGATTCAGGATTTTTTATTTAACCACTTGATTACCGAGCCTGTTTTTCAGATTCAATGTTTATGAGACTAAAACAGTTTTTTTTGCTAGAATATTACTTAAAACCCCCAAACATTATATATATTTTTTTCTAACACCCTAGAGAATAAAATGGCAGTCATTGCAATACTTTTTGTCACACCGTATTTGCGCAACGGTCTTACAAGCGCACTTTTTTTGAAAAAAAAAAAAAAAAACACTTTTTTGAATTAAAAAATAAGACAATAAATTTTGCCCAATTTTTTTACATATTGTGAAAGATAATGTTACGCAGAGTAAAATGATACCCAACATGTCACGCTTAAAAATTGCGCCCGCTCGTGGCATGGCGTCAAACTTTTACCCTTAAAAATCTCGATAGGCGACGTTTAAAAAAATTCTACAGGTTGCATTTTTTGAGTGACAGAGTAGGTCTAGGGCTAGAATTATTGCTCTCGCTCCAACGATCGCGGCGATACCTCACTTGTGTGGTTTGAACACCGTTTTCATATGCGGGCGCTACTCGCGTATGCGTTCGCTTCTGTGCGCAAGCTCGTCGGGACGGGGCGATTTAAAAAACTTTGTTTTCTTAATTATTTTTATTTAGTTTATAATTTTTTTTACACTGAAATAAAAAAAAAATATCACTTTTATTCCTATTACAAGGAATGTAAACAACAGGGCTCCGGTAAGCGGCGGAGGGCGCGGGAGAGGGGGGGCCCCTCTCCCGCCACCGATAACGGCGATCTCGCGGCGGAGACCGCCGTTATCGTTTTTAAGGACCGTTGGCACTAAAGTTGGATACCTCGGTTGTGGCAGCAGCTGCTGCCGTTACCAAGATATCCATCTTTAAAAACAGGACGTATTTTGACTATGGGCCAGTAACCAAGTGGTTAAAGTTGCTCGTCTTTCAAGACGCTCGTTAACCAAAGTTCCACTGTACACTACATTGTCAAAAGTATTGGGACACCCACCTTTACACGCACATGAACTTTGTTTCAATGGTTTTTATTGAAAGTTTTAACTGCATTCCATATCTTTCAATTACTATACAGTGAGCATTTCTAGAAAAGTAAACCTTCTGGCCTGCACAACTGTTACTGCTCATTGCTACAATTCAGAAAAGGATTAAAAAAACACACACACACACACACACACACACACACACACACACACACACACACACACAACATTTCCATAATGTAGAAAACCACCATCAATATCCCCTGGTTTCCCCATCGCTCCACTATTCTCCATATTGGACAAAGTATAGGACTTTTGTCCCGAAGGGCGCTGGCCAGGAACTTGTATTGCATACGAAAAACGGCAAAGAATTGTGAGCCAATAAACACGAAACTGCATGTTCTTTCAGTTCTTTATCGCCACCCTTTGGGCAACTTCTACTAATGTTGCGTTAGGGTTAGCATTGCTTCGGAGCATGCGTGTTTGTACTGGAGTTTTATCCGAAGGACTTGTGCACACATGATCAGATAATCCGACAACACACATTTGTTGGCGGACAATTTTAACCAATTGCCTAATGGACACTACCCCCTCCTCCTGCCCAGACCAATTTTTAGCTTGCTCACACTTTGAATGACAATTACTTAATTTTTTTTATTCTTTTTTCCCCAAATAGTATTTGATCATCACTGTTTTTTTTTTTTTTGCGCCATTAACTAGTTGCCGTCCAGCCGCCGTCGTTTTACGGCGGCAGGTCAGCTCCCCTGCGCGAGAGCCCGTAGCTATAAGTCGGCTCTCGCGCAGGCCACTAGGGGCGCGTGCTCGCCCCCGACTCCCGTGCCCGGCGGGCGCGATCGCCGCTGGGCACACGCGATCTCTCGTTACAGAGCGAGGCCCGGGAGCCGTGTGTGTAAACACACATCTCCAGGTCCTGTCAGGGAGAGAAATGCTGTGTATGAACAGAAGATCAGTAATTTCCCCTAGTCAGTCCACCCCCACCCTACAGTTAGAACACACCCAGGGAACATACTTAACCCCTTCCCCGCCCCCTAGTGTTAACCCCTTCACTGCCAGTGGCATTTTTATAGTGATCCAATGCATTTTTATAGCACTGATCGCTATAAAAATGCCAATGGTCCCAAAAATGTGTCAAAAAATGTCCGCCATAATGTCGCAGTACCGGAAAAAAAAAAAAAATTATAAAAATGCCATAAAAATACCCCCTATTTTGTAAACGCTATAACTTTTGCGCAAACCAATCAAACTCTTATTGTGATTTTTTTTTTTAACGAAAAAAATTTAGAAGAATACGTATCGGCCTAAACTGAGGGAAAAAAGTATTTTTTATATATTTTTGGGGGATTATTATTATAGCAAAAAGTAAAAAATATTATTTTTTTTCAAAATTGTCGCTCTATTTTTGTTTATAGCGCAAAAACTAAAAACCGCAGAGGTGATCAAAAGAAAGCTCTATTTGTGGGGAAAAAAGGACACCAATTTTGTTTGGGAGCCACGTCGCACGACCGCGCAATTGTCAGTTAAAGCGATGCAGTGCCGAATCGCAAAAAGGGGCCTGGTCTTTTACCTGCATTTTGGTCCAGGTCTTAAGTGGTTAATGAAAAAAAAAACGAGGGGGGGGGGGGGGGGGGCCGAACGCGGCAGCGACAGACGGCACCAATACGTGGCACCGACAGACGGCACCAATACGTGGCACCGACAGACGGCACCAATACGTGGCACCGACAGACGGCACCAATACGTGGCACCGACAGACGGCACCAATACGTGGCACCGACAGACGGCACCAATACGTGGCACTGGGGACAGGTGGCACTGATGGGTACTGTGTTTTATGTAGGGTTTGTTCACTCACGCTGCAGCACAGGTCGCTCTCCCTCCCTCCTCACACGCGGTCTCTGTGTGAGGAGGGAGAGCGGGCAATGAGAGATGATTTTATATGGTTTAATGTGATTGGCCATTTAGCACGATCTGTGATTGGCCGTGTCCAAGGGTAAGGGAATCAGGAAGTGAAGCCTTGTTCTGTATTGCGCATGCGTGAGTTGCGCTGCTCGTCCTGACTGGTTCCTGCAGTCTACTGGAAACTCTGCGTCTCCCAGAAGACAGCAGGGGAGGACAGAGTAGGCGCCGGAAGTGGCATAGGTCACTGCGGTGATCTATGTCAGGAAGTGGGAGCAAATACCTGTATTACACAAGCATCTGCTCCCTCCTCCCCCCTGAAAATGTCCAAAAAGTGGAAGTTAAAGTTTTGGGTGGAACTCCACTTTAATCTTAAACTTGCGTGCATCCTAAATCCTAGGCTACAATCATGGCCTCCATTTCTTATCAAGTTGAGATTCAGCCCCAACTTTGCCCCCACCCACTGTAAATACAAAGGAAAACAGACTGTGCACTTTACAAGTGCAGTTGCACTTTTTTTTAGTAAATGTGATAAAGCTCTGCTGATTTCCACCATCTAAAATCACACACAAGCAAACATACTTTTTTTTCTTGCACCCGATTGGGTATTTTTTTACAAAGTGAAGTTCACCACATTTACTAGGCTCTGGGAAAAATGAGTGCACAGTCTATTTTCCTTTAGCAAATCCACAGCAATAAATTTGAAGAACTAGATAGATTAACGACCAGGCATCGGACACACACACACAGAATTGTTGGATTCCTTGTCCCCTGCTGCGCTCAGTGCTTTGATCTGTGGTCTCCAATGGAATGGCCCGTGGGACCCACAGGCTCTTGAAGGATGTGGGGTACTCCTGTGTCAGCTTCACCAATGACTCGTCTACGGTCATCCTATGTCCACTAGGGGCATAGGATGACTGAGAACTGATATCATGGATTACATAAGATGGGACAGTAATGATAATTCATGTATTGCAGGATATCTTGAAATATTACGAGTTGTTCATTCTGAATACAACAGGTCAGTGGAGTGTCTCCTTCAATGTGGAACATAGACTGTTGAGATGTTAATAGCATCCAGCTACCTGGCTGTAGTGATGAAAGCTTGCTGTGATTGCATTCTATTGTCTATTGTGTTAATTAAGCCTGGCTCCTAAGATATTTCATGGTGCTATGCCAACTAACCCTGTATTGTGTGAAAGTTCTATTGATGCCAATATGTGTTGACTCTAAAGGTCAGACGTCTGACTTATGTTCACTAAAGGAATGTGGATTGTGTAGCAGGTGAGAATGGCTTATCGCGGAGTCAGAAAGTCTGTCTAAGATGTGGATTGAGGGGAACTTGTTAGCACCCATTGTGTGATATTGTGGGTGGAGTGTGTCATTTGATTACTGCAGCATGCTTTGTAACTGTATATAAGCTGAGTTTACCATTAAAGTCTATCTGTTTGGAACCAGTGAGAGAGCTGTGTGTCTCGTTATTCTGGGGGGAAATCCAATGGGTCCTGTCTGCTGGATTGTGGAGTGTCGAAAGCTGCCGTGGGTTGATGGAATATCGTAACGGCGTCAACCCCAGACCGTTACAGTCTCTATATCACTACCATGTCCAGTAGCGACAGAGGACGGTGGGACAGGCGCACCCTGAATTGCCAGATTCCGAAGGATATTCAACGAGTGATACCACTACCACAGAGATCTATGGTATGGACAGCAGGAGAGACCAGTATTTTTTTCCCCCCACAAGAAACCCTTTTTTATTGAGCAGTTTTATGCTTTTCCTTTGAAGGCAGCGCTTGTTTTTCCATTTCACACAGCAACACTCACTTTATAGCAATTGCACCTCCACACACTGTTCTGCCACTGGGAGTGAAAACAATACTCAGCACTTCTAGGTAAGGAGAAGAATGCGACTTGAACCACATGAAAGAAGTGGACCAATTCCCAAGCCCGGCACTGTTACACAGGGAAAGTCAATAGGCCTATAGTAAGCAGAACTTGAGGGACACATTACTCCATTCCTGCTCACAGCAGTGGAATGGAATGGCGGAGGAGCAAAGGGTAAGATGGGTATGCAATGATCTGCTGGCATTAAAAATGAGAGAGGCTTTACCTACCAGTATAAAATCACTCAGTGATCAACGTCAGCATCTTCAAACTGTCCAGGGACAGCCGGCACGACGTCCATACCATCTGGAGAAAAAAAAAAAAAATGTAAATATGAACTGCAGTGCCATTATCAAAAAAATAAATTGAATTGTTGAATTGTTTGCATGTACAAAACAGGTGAAGATGGCAGCCTAATCTCCCTGTGTTCTGTACCACCCAAAAGCTGCGACACACAGAATAGCCTTTCCTGCTACTGCAACGTACACCGAGCAGAAAGTCTCATCCGCAACATATTCAAAATATGCTCACTTAAATAGGATAAGTAAATGTGACAGACTCAGACTCTCTTATGTCTAAAATCATCCTATGAACACTAGGGGCATAGGATGAACTGAAGAATGATATCTTGGACTACCGGAGATGGGATTATTATGTATGCATTATCCACATTATATTCCGAGATATCTGTAGGACTATTTTAAGTTTGCTGATTCTGAACTCAAAGGGTTAATTGTAGATGTGACTCTTTCATACTGCTAAATGCTAATTGAATCTATTGTGTGTGAAGATGCTCTGTGTTTACGCTTAAGAGATTGTGTATAGCAGATAATGAGGAGTCGGGGCGTCTGGTCTCCTCGTCTGGCTATTGTGTACATCGATTGCCCCCTGGGGCTTCTGTCTCATTACACATAACAGTCCTTCTAATCAAGCTATCGGACCAATCCCTGCTGACTCATTTTCAAGTCCTCATTTGCGTGGCTAAGGAGGACCTGAAGGAGGACTACATGTACTTTACAATTGACCAATAGGAAAGCGGTTGTTGGGGGCGGGATGTTCCAAATTCTGTATAAAAGTGCGTTGTGTACTTCCAATAAAGGTCTTCCTGTTTGAACTTACATACAGCCTGCCTGGTGTGTGTTCCAATGGATTCCGAACGGCACATAGCTGTAGTTCGGATCCCGGAGCCTTGGAGGAGCGAACCATCAGACGTTGCGATCTGCAAGCTGACTCACTAGTAGCAGAGGAGTGTCAGGAGAGCAGAAGTGAGCGAGCAAGGGTCTCGTTACAGTAAATAAATGCACATTTGCACCAAAAACATTTTTTGCAAACAGATTGTGGGTGCAATATCAGGCTCCTGCAGACGCTAGTGATAGCTGTTCGTACCTGAGAGCAGCAAGATCAATGGACAATAGTGAAGGAATGTGATAATCATGAAAATGCCCATTTTCTGTACTATAAAGTCTATAATACACACACACACACACACACACACACACACACACACACACACACACACACACCTTTAATAAAGTCCTTACTCAAAATGGTCTCTCGTAACACCCCCTCCCATCGAGATGACTAAAGCTAATGATGGCGCCTACCCCCTACTACCCACGCATAAAAAGAATGAGGAAATGAGAAGATTGAATGAGTGATGAACAAGCTCCAGCCAATCAAATGTGCCTTTTTAGACTCACATTAACATTAGTGATTTTTTTTTTTTCGTGCTGTGTGTAAAAGAGCTGGGCACTGCCTGTAATAAATCAGAGATAAGAAAGTAGTTGAACTGAACAGACATGTCCGTGTGTTACTCCCTGCGTGCACATACATCTCCACTTTATAATTAGGACCAGCAGCAGAAATCCACCTTGAACCCCATTGAAGTTGACCTCCATCACACTATGAGAACCATAACCAGTGCCATGGTAGTTCACCGAGAACATTCACAGGAATACATTTATAAAAAAAGATAGCTCGCGCCCAAATATTAGTGCTATGCAAATTAACTACAAAATTAAATATATAGCTGCTACCCCAAAACTGAGCGAGTGATACACTAGTGCAAATTGGAAAAATATATATATATATATATATATATATATATACAGAGGTTTTTTTTCTCAAAAAATAGTTGCAGGAACTCAACCAAGACCCCATTCAAATTTCACAAACAGTAGAAGGGTCTTAAAGGGGCATTAAATACCAGGATTGCATTACATACAGAGTGTAGAGTTCAGGGGGGTTACACACAGAGTGCAGAGCTGTCACTTGTAAACACAGAAACCAGACTTCTGTGTTTACAAGTGATTGTGGTGAGTAGGCACCAAAGGGTCTGAGCCAAAGGTGGTGGAACTGAGTTCCCCCAAGTTCCCCCTGAAAAAAGCCCTGTATATACATATACATATATACATACATACATACATACATATATATACATACATATACATACATACATATATATATATATATATAGTAGGGGGCGCTAAACCGTATAGCATAAAACAAAAATTGGTTGCATTATAAAACAGTTGGTTACTCAATATTACTCAAAGTGAAATTTGCTATATTATATAAATAAAGTGCTCTACACCATAATAATATACCGACACCACCTGTCTGAATTTCTTCAGACGCATATGCAGTGCTATACACCGTTAATACAATGTTATTTTAAACAGCAATGTGCTAAAATTATCACACTTATATGCACAGCATGTATTGAAGATTGTAAAAGCAGGGTTTGACAAATTTGCTTGGAATCTAGGAGCCAGCTAAAAAACAAAGTTAGGAGCCAGAAAACACGCCCCATCCCGCCGAGCTCGCACGCAGACGCGAGTAGCACCCGCATATATAAACGGTGTTCAAACCACATGTGAGGTATTGCCGCGATTGGTAGAGCAAGAGCAATAATTCTATCCCTAGACCTCCTCTGTAACTCTAAACATGCAACCTGTAGAATTTTTTAAACGTCACCTATGGAGATTTTAAAGGGTAAAAGTTTGTCGCCATTCCACAAACAGACACAATTTTGAAGCGTGACATGTTGGGTATCAATTTACTCGGCGTAACTTCATCTTTCACAATAAACATTTTTTACTGTTGTCTTATTTTTTTTCATTAAAAAAAGTTTATTTTTTCCCAAAAAAGTGCGCTTGTAAGACCGCCTCGCAAATACGGTGTGACAGAAAGTATTTCAACGACTACCATTTTATTCTCTAGGGCAGGGATATGCAATTAGCGGACCTCCAGCTGTTGCAGAACTACGAGTCCCATGAGGCATAGCAAGACTGACAGCCACAAGCATGACACCCAGAGGCAGAGGCATGATGGGACTTGTAGTTTTGCAACAGCTGGAGGTCCGCTAATTGAATATCCCTGCTCTAGGGTGTTATAATTAGAGGGAAGGAGATGGCAGTTAAAAAATTGGGGAAGCTCCATTAGAATTGCTAGTTTACTTGTCATGTCAACGGCCACCACAAGATGGCGCCAGATCACAGAAGGAAGCATAGGCCTGCAGAAGGCCGTGGCCCAACGCGATCGCGCGACAGGGGAGGTGGGGGTGCATGGAGACACAGAATGGGTCCACCTGAGGCTGCGGCTTTCTGCATGCCTAAGCTTCCTTCCCCGGGCACCAGGTCGCTAATTCTAGTAGCAATTGCGACCTGGTGCCTGGATTTCGTCGAACCCCTTTGTAAAGTGTCCAATAAATAGAGGAAATTCCTTCCAATATTAAGGATGATGCAATTGCCACCTTCACCGACTAAGTTGTCACCAAAAGTGCTCTGTAATTAGGTGTATAGCATATTTCACTTTGAGTAATATTAATTGAGTAACCAACTGTTTCAGAATACAACTAATTTTTGTTTTACGATATACAGTTTAGCGTCCCCTACCATATATATTTTTCCTATTCATTCACAGGAAACTGATGTGTAGGTGGAGCTCTGCACCGCTGCAAAAAATAAATAAAAAGGGGATAGATGACAGCGAGTGCGGGGAGAAGATACCTGCCCACTGTCACAGGGAGGGAGGAGAGTCTGGAGATGCTGGAACATGCAACATGATCCAAATGTGAACTTATCCGTTAACCAAGGAGTGGGTGTGGTTGGTTGGTTATCGCTCACCTCAACTGCCTCCTCATAGGCTTACCTTTACATAGGCTATATCCCCTCCTCCCATCTGGTGAGTTTTGTAGCCCATTTAAATGAATGGGCTGTAAAAATGCAATGCAGGGAAATGCGCGCACACACACACACACACACACACACGTGAAGCAGTCCTTAGAGGCATACAAATGAAGGAGTTGGTCATGTCAATCACCAAACCCACCCTGAGGTCAGATCACGATCTATTATAAATCTGTTTTACAACTCACCACCATTTGCTGGACATAAATCAATTTTCTACTCTCTATAATCCACATTGTGAAGAATCTTAGAAAGAAGGTCTCCTGCAAAAGGGGCAAACTACAAAGCCTTGACTTGGATGACGCACCCCCCTCCACCTTTTCAGCCAAATAGCTGCATTAAATCATGGCAGAGAACACGGCACACGCACTTCAAGCTGCCCGTGGAATCTGTCAAACCCGGAAGTTCCCGTGCGCTCCCTGGCAGCCGCCCAGCGTTTCCCATGCTGGTGTCACATCACCCCTCTGGGATGAGGGCGCCGCATGATAAAGGGCGATTAGAATAAAATAAAATAAAAAACCCCCAGGAACTGCACACACCCAGGAGACCCCATCCCACCAAAAGGGTAGAAAGATGTGAAGCAAGAGAGGCCCAACTACAACCTTATTCTCTCTACCCTCCGACTGGTTGCTTCTCCTCTCAACCAAGAGAACACAAAACATAAATAGGATTGTAAAGGTACGTTTTTTTTTTTTTTTTTTTAATTACAAACATGTTATACTTGCCTCCTCTGTGCAAGGGTTTTGCACAGTGTGGCCCAAATCCTTCTCTTCTTGGGTCCCCCCCAGCGGTGCTCCTGGCTCTCCTCCCCACACTGAGTGCCCCCCCCCCTCTGAGACCCGCATTTCAAGGGGAAACCCAAGCGGGCACGCTCCAGAGTCCTGCTGCTGCATCCATTGACACAGACAGCAGGACTCACAGTCGCCCCACCCCCCCCCCCCCGTCACTGGATTTGATTGACAGCAGAGGAAGCCAATGGCTGCACTATCATCAATCTAGCCAATGAGGACCCGACACAGCGGCTGGAGCTACTCTGCTCGTGTCCAATGATGGAACGATCAGGTTCAGGAAAGTAAAAAAAAGAGAGGCTCTGGGGGGGCTGCTGCACTACGTAAGGTTTTTCCACCATTCAGGTAAAAAAAAACACATGGGGGTTTACAACTACTTTAACCACTTCAGCCCCGGACCATTTTGCTGGTCAATGACCAGGCCACTTTTTTGCGATTCTGCTTTAACTGACAATTGCGCGGTCGTGGCTCCCAAACAAAATTGGCGTCCTTTTTTCCCCACAAATAGAGCTGTCTTTTAGTGGTATTTGATCACCTCTGCAGTTTTTAGTTTTTGCGCTATAAACAAAAATAGAGCGACAATTTAAAAAATATATATATATATTTTTTACTTTTTGCTATAATAAATATCCCCCAAAAATATACTAAAAAAACTAATTTTTTTCCTCAGTTTAGGCCGATACGTATTCTACATATTTTTAGGGAAAAAAAAAAAATATATATATATATATATATATATTTTTTTTTTACTAGTAATGGCGGCGATCAGCGATTTTTATCGGTACTGCGACCTTATGGCGGACACATCGGACACTTTTTACACATTTTTGGGACCATTGGCATTTTTATAGCGGATCAGTGCTATAAAAATGCACCGATTACTGTAAAAAATGTCACTGGCAGGGAAGGGGTTAACACTAGAGGACGAGGAAGGGGTTAAAGAGGAGTTCCGGCCACAATTTCACTTTTTAAATATAAATACCCCTGTAATACACAAGCTTATTGTATTCTAGTAAAGTTAGTCTGTAAACTAAGGTCCGTTTTGTTAGGTTGTTACAGCATTTAGACACTTTATAAAATAGAAATTGACTGGGGCCATCTTAAGTGTGGGCATCATGAAGCCAGACTCTATGACTTCCTGGATTTCAGCCTTGCAGATCTCGCACAAGCAGTGTAATCGGTTTCAGATCAGGTTTCAGCACCTGTACTGTCCAAGTCACATGATTCTTCGAGACTGGGGAGTGCACAGACTCCTGGAAAGTTACACCCACTACATTCCCAGGAGTCTGTGCGGTGTAGGTTAGGAAGCATTAAGCACCTAGGTGCAGGAAGTGGGAAGATTAACTATTCTGCCTAGCAACAACACTTTGAAGGCATCTAAAAAAAAAAAAAAAAAAAAATTTCTTAAAGGACTAATGACATTTTTTTTTTTAAAACTACTGATGTAATGTTATATTTATGGGTGGAACTCCACTTTAATTATGTTCCCTAGGTGTGTTCTAACTCAAGGGGGGGGGGGGTTGGACTGACACGGTGAAATGACAGATCGCTGTTCATACATTGTATGAACAGGACCGGGAGCTGTGCGTTTACCCGCTTCATGCTCTGTAACCACCAATCGCGGGTGATCGCACGCGCGCGGCACCAGGGGGCGAGCACCCCTAGTGGCTGAAATGCAAAATCACGTAATATTACGTGATTTTGTGCAGCTGAGCCGACCTGCTGCCGTAAAACTGCGGCGGCTGGTCGGCAAGCAGTTATGGTAGAGTCCAATCCTCCTGTAGGTGGCAGTAAAACTGTATGGATTCAAGACATCTGGAGTGTGTAAAATCTGGTGCAGCTCTGCATAGAAACTAATCAGCTTCCAGGTTATTTTGTTAAAACATAAATCTGATTAAATGTGAACCTTCCCATAAGAACACAGATCGCCCATGTGACCGCCCACCATAACCAGTCAAGGCTTGGATGCCACTAGACATCTGAAGGTATGCTGTGGTATCTGGCACCAAGCTGTCAGTAGCACAGCCCTGTGAGGTGAGGCCTTGATGGGATTGGACTTTTTTTCCCCCCCAGCAGACCCTACAGATGATTGGATTGAGTTCTGGAGGCCAAGTCAACACTTTGAAGACACCTTTTTCCATTGCTCCATGTCTGATGCTCATGTGCCCATTGTATGCGCTTTTGGCTGTGGACACGGGTCAGTATGGGCAGCCCCATACATAAACTGCGACGCACTGTGTGTTCTGACACCTATTAGAATCAACATTATTTTTTAACATTGACTAGCAATTGGAGCTACAATATCTCTTCTATTGGATCAGGCTACACACGCCAGCCTTCACTCCCCACGTGCATCAATGAGCCTTGGCCACCCATGACCCTGTCACTGATTTTTCCTTCCTTGGACCACCATTGGTCGGTCCTGACCACTGCAGACCAGGAACTTCCCACAAGAGCGGCAGTTTTGGAGCTGCTCTGATCCAGTCATCTAGATACAGTAAAACCTTGGTTTGCGAGCATAATTTGTTCCATGAAACATGCTTGTAATCCAAAGCACTTGTATATCAAAGCATTTTTTTTTTTTTACAGGAGTATAAAAGAGAAGAGAGGCACCTCCAAGTGTAGCAATAAGTTGCTAAATGTTGTACCTTCATTAAATGTAACCATATTGCTACACTTAGAGGCACCTCTCTTCTCATTTTATACTCAGTTGTGACATGACGCTACTCTTATATCAAGACATCGCTTGTATATCAAGGCAAAAATGTATTAAAACATTTTGCTCGTCTTGCAAAACGCTCTCAAGCCAAGTTACTCTCAAACCAAGGTTTTACTGTATTACAATTTGGCCCTTGTCAAAGTCCCACCCACTTTCAGGTGCGATAGTATAGAGATACCGTAATCAATGTTTATACACTTTGCCTGTCAGTGGTGATCATGTTATAGATAATCAGTGTATTTGATGGTACATCAGGTCACACCAAAAAAAAAAAAAAAGGGAGGAATGTATGGCTGGATTCTCCTATGACATCATATTTGGAAGTGCCTACTCTGGAAGCCAATTGTTAATTCCTCATAAAGTGCATCTGGAAAGCAGGGCTCAAAATTTCAAGTCCTGAGCTACTAGCCAGGCCTCAAGAGTTACTCGCCACCAGTTGCCCCACCTAATTCATACACTGCCCTGCGCCTAATTGCACCCGTAAACACGCCCTCGTAGATTATCTCATGGAATGACAATGTTTTATGCAGAATCAAGTTACAAAATTAAATATTACCAACAGCAATTTTAACAGAATGGGACAGGGCACTGGGGGGCAGACCAGAGGGACAGGGCACTGGGGGCAGACCAGAGGGACAGGGCATTAGAACTGGGTCTCTTCCCCATTCTCTTGCTGTCTCCTCTGCAACTCCCATCCATCCTCTCTCTCTCTCCCCCATTCATCTCATCATCAGGAGCCTGTGTGTGCGGCTCCACGCTTGCATGTCCCCACTTCCCCCTTTTATTCAGGCTGGCAGAGAGGAGAGGAGCTGCAGCACAGCGGGAGGGAGTACAATCCAGCGCTGAGATCCACACAACTGCACAGCCATTGACACTAGGGGTGCAACGGATCAAAAAACTCACGGATCGGATCGATCCTCGGATCAGGAGTCACGGATCGGATCATTTTCGGATCAGCAAAAAAAAAAAAAAAAGGTTCCTTTTTTTAATTGGTCCAAAAAAAAAAAAAAAAAAAAAAAAAAAAAAAAAAAAAAAAAAAATTATATATATATATATATATATATATATATATATATATATTTTGCTGTAAAAACATCAAGATTGTACTTTAAGTCCCAAACAGCCTCACCTGCTTCCTCTTTAATCCACCCCTGTGAATTGCTATTGTGCTCTTTTTTCCCCTTTCCCCCCCCTCCTCTCACACCAGTGCTTCACTGCCAACATTCCCATTCAGCTTGCTAGAGCCCAGTGCACAGCGTGACACGCCTCCCCGGGGAGGTGTGTCACGCTGGGCTCTGGCAAGCAGACTGGCCGCCGCTCCGGAGCTAGGCCGAAGCCGGGGACTTTCCTAGGCCTAGGCTCCGGAGCGCTCCGCGGATCGCGGGGTGTGCCGATCCGAACGGGGTGGCCCGTTCGGATCACGGATCGGTGACGATCCGTTACACCCCTAATTGACACCATAGCACAGCGCACAGCACATATTGAGACCAGTCAGTTCACAGTGCACAGGCAAAACTTACATAGAGCACAAGGAGAAGAAAACTGCACAAACTAGAAGGCTGCCGCTCTCATGTCAGGGCAACTTTCAGTGAGCGCTGAACCCGAGTGGTAATTTTTACAATCCTTCACCTCACTCATTACTTTCTGCTCTCCAGCTACATTGGTCGGGGGAGGGGGGGCAGGCTCAGAGAGGTCATACTGTTAGGTCCCATGTCTTAATGAGAATTGTAAGGAGAGCACCTGTGTACTGCTCTGCCTGTGCGCGGCTCACCAGACTACTTTTTCCGAGCATGCACCTTTCCTCTTCGGCCACCAATCTCATCGAAACTCTTAAGTGTAGGCACAGATTGGAGGGAGATTGGTCATGCAGCCCTGTCATCACTCGCCCCCAGCTTAAATCCACTCGCCAAATGCTAGTAGGCGAGTGGAAATTTTGAGGGCTGTGGAAAGTGATCACAGCGCTTCATTTTGCCCACATTGTTATGTTACAGCTTTTTTCCAGAATGGATTAAAATCATGTTCCTCAAAATTATACATACAATACCCCATAATGACAAACGTGAAAAAAAAAAAAAAAATCCCATGTACATAAGTATTCACAGCCTTTGCCATGACACTCAAAATTGAGCTCAGGTGCATCCGGTTTCCACTGATCATCCTTGAGATGTTTCTACAACTTGATTGGAGTCCACCTGTAGCAATATCGGTTGATTGGACATGATTTGGAAAGGCACACACACACACGCACACACACACACACACACACACACACACACACACACACACACACACCTGTCTATATAAAGGTCCCACAGTTAACAGTGCATGTCAGAGCACAAACCAAGCCATGGAGTCCAAGGAATTGTCTGTAGACCTCTGAGACAGGATTGTACGGAGGTACAGATCGGGGAAAGGGTACAGAAACATGTCTGCAGCATTGAAGATCCCAATGGGCACAGTGGCCTCCATCATCCGTAAATGGAAGAAGTTGGAAACTACCAGGACGCCTCCTAGAGCAGGGGCCCCACACAGCCAAACTGGACAATCAGGGGAGAAGGGCCTTAACCCTTTCATGACCAAGCCTATTTCTGACATTTGGTGTTTACAAGTTAAAATCCGTATTTTTTTGCTAGAAAATTACTTCGAACCGCCATACATTATATATACATACACATACTTGCGAAAGTATTTGGCCCCCTTGAACTTTGCGACCTTTTGCCACATTTCAGGCTTCAAACATATAAAACTATTTTTTTTTTGAAGAATTAACAAGTGGGACACAATCATGAAGTGGAACGAAATTTATTGGATATTTCAAACTTTAACAAATAAAACTGAAAAATTGGGCGTGCAAAATTATTCAACCCCCTTAAGTCAATACTTTGTAGCGCCACCTTTTGCTGCGATTACAGCTGTAAGTCGCTTGGGGTATGTCTCTATCAGTTTTGCACATTGAGAGACTGACATTTTTGCCCATTCCTCCTTGCAAAACCGCTCAAGCTCAGTGAGGTTGGATGGAGAGCGTTTGTAAACAGCAGTTTTCAGTTCTTTCCACAGATTCTCGATTGGATTCAGGTCTGGACTTTGACATTCTAACACCTGGATATGTTTATTTGTGAACCATTCCATTGTAGATTTTGCTTTATGTTTTGGATCATTGTCTTGTTGGAAGACAAATCTCCATCCCAGTCTCAGGTCTTTTGCAGACTCCATCAGGTTTTCTTCCAGTATGGTCCTGTATTTGGCTCCATCCAACTTCCCATCAATTTTAACCATCTTCCCTGTCCCTGCTGAAGAAAAGCAGGCCCAAACCATGATGCTGCCACCACCATGTTTCACAGTGGGGATGGTGTGTTCAGGGCGATGAGCTGTGTTGCTTTTACGCCAAATATAACGTTTTGCATTGTTGCCAAAAATGACCAGTTACACTTACCGGTAGCTGTATTTCTGGTAAGTCTTACAGGACGGCACCCTGAGAGATGACTGGCTTCTCCTGACAGGAAACACAATCAAAAAGAGGTTAAAAACCCCGCCCCTTCCCGTGCTCCTCAGTTTGAGATAAAGTATGAACCCACCAGTGCACGGAAAAAACACCACAAAAAAATATAATACAAACCAATAATGTATCCCAAGGGTGGGAAGTAGGCCTGCCGTCCTGTAAGACTTACCAGAAATACAGCTACCGGTAAGTGTAACTGGTCATTTCTCTAGTCGTCTTCCAGGACGGCACCCTGAGAGAGAAGCAAGTAGCTTCAGGCCTACCTTAGGGCGGGACCACTGCTTGCAGGACCTTTCTCCCGAAAACCAAGTCCTGAGGTGACAGTAGGTCAACTCTATAATGTTTCAGGAACGTGTTCTGGCTTGACCACGTCGCTGCTCTGCAAATCTGCTCCACCGAAGCTCCGGCCCTTTCTGCCCAGGAGGTTGCTAGTGATCGTGTGGAGTGTGCTTTAACATTAGGAGCTACCTTACCGGCTTGTACATAAGCTAAGGAAATTGTCTGCCTAATCCATCTGGAAATAGAGGCTCTGGACGCTTGAAGGCCTCTTTTCTGACCCGAAAAACAAATTAATAGATGAGTAGAACGTCTAAAGACTAACTCTTTCTAAGTAAGCTAATAGACATCGTCTAACATCCAGACAATGAAAGGAAGCTTCTCCTTCATTCTGGGGATTTGAACAAAAAGAAGGGAGGATTACCTCCTGTGACCTGTGGAACTTTGTCACTACCTTAGGAAGGTAAAGGGGGTCCTGACTTAGAACG
This sequence comes from Rana temporaria, assembly GCF_905171775.1. Taxonomy (NCBI): domain Eukaryota; kingdom Metazoa; phylum Chordata; class Amphibia; order Anura; family Ranidae; genus Rana; species Rana temporaria. Next base: position 20,571,894 of record NC_053490.1, on the reverse strand, counting down.
ACCCTGTCCTCAAATAAGCGAAAAAATGGCTCTTTAATGGAGAGCGCCTGCATATCACCTATCCTCTTGGCCGTTGTGATTGCCAAGAGGAAGGCGAATTTAAAGGTGAGTAACCTGATGGGGATAGTGTCGATTGGCTCAAACGGAGCCTTGGTAAGTTGGTTTAACACTAACGAAAGATCCCAGGGTGGAACCCTAGAGATCTGAACTGGGGACAACCTGTCTCTGGCTATAAGAAACCTCTTAACCAGGGGGTCCAGGGATAAACGTCTATCCAAAAAATATGACAAGGCTGCTACCTGAACCCTTAGTGTTCTCGTGGCTAACCCTTTGTCTACTCCATCTTGGAGAAAATCTAAGATGACCGAGGTCTCCTGCTGAGAAACATGTCTCTCTGAGCACCAGCGAGAGAAGATACCCCAGGTTTTGGCATATATACGCCTAGTGACTACCTTCCTACTGGCTAGAAGCGTGTCAATAACTCTCTCTGAGCAGCCCTTCTCCCTCAGGCTCCGCCTCTCAAGCACCAGGCCGTCAGCTTGAAGAAGCCGGGTTCTGGGTGAAAAATCGGACCCTGACGAAGAAGGTCCGCCCGGACAGGGAGAAGAAGGGGAGGCAACACTGACCCTCGCTCTAGAGCGGGAAACTAGGCCCTCTTGGGCCACCAGGGTGTGACGAGAATGAACTTCCCTACTGCTAGATTTACCTTCTGCAGGACTCTCGGAATTAGGCTCAAAGGAGGGAAGGCATAGGCTAGCTGAAACCTCCACACCTGTGCCAGTGCATCCACCCCCTCCGAGCCGTGTTCTCGGGAGAGAGAGAAGAATCTCTTCACCTTCCGGTTTGCCCTGCGGGCGAAGAGATCTATCTCTGGGCTGCCAAAGTGCTGGCATATTAGACTGAAAATCTCTGTATTTAGTTCCCATTCCCCCTGGAGAATGGGATGGCGACTTAAATAGTCTGCCTCCAGATTGAGGGTCCCTTTCAGGTGTACCGCCGAGAGCGAGAGAATTCTCTGCTCGGCCCAGCCCAGGATCTCTAAGGACAAGTCTAGAAGGGTGCGAGATCTGGTGCCCCCCTGATGGTTGAGGAAGGCCACCGCGGTCGCATTGTCGGAAATGATCTGGACCTCCTGGTCCAAGACTCTGTCCTCGAATGCCTTCAGAGCCTCTCCGACCGCTAATAGCTCGCGGTAATTTGAAGAGGCCCCCTTCTGTCGTTGTCCCCAGGTACCCTGGGCACGGAGATCGTCCAGATGTGCGCCCCACCCCCATGAGCTGGCGTCCGTGGTGATCCTGACCGGATTGGTCTGGCCCCACGACAGACCTTGCTGTAGGTTCTGTGGGATGAGCCACCAACCCAGTGAGAGTTTCACTGGTTCTGGGAGACTGACACTGAGCTCTAGGGATTCCCTTTTTCCGTCCCAGGAGGAGAGAAGGAAAAATTGTAGGGGTCTGGAGTGGAGCTGAGCCCACGGGACTGCTGGAATACAGGAAGTCATTAGACCTAAGACTCTCATGATGTCCCTGAAGGAGGACTCTGCTCTTTCCAACGTTGATCTGACCACTGACATGAGACCTCGGATCTTGTCGCTGGGTAAAAGGAGCTTCCCTCCCAGGGAGTCTATCAGAAACCCTAGATAGAGTTTCTGCTGTTCTGGAAGGAGAGAGGACTTCTCCCTGTTGATGATCCACCCCAAGGACTCGAGGGTAGTCATTGCAGTGGCCAGATCCGCAAGAAGGAGATCCCGACTTTGATTGTATAGTATCAAGTCGTCGAGATAGGGAACTATCGCTATCCCTTGTAGGTGCAGGAAAGCGATCGCCTCCGCCAGGACCTTGGTAAAGACCCTTGGACTGGAGGCCAATCCGAAAGGAAGGGCAGCAAATTGCCAATGCTGCACTCCCTGGACGGAGGCGATCGCAAACCTGAGGAACCTCTGATGCCCCAAGAAAATCGGGACATGGAGGTATGCGTCTCGTAAATCGATGGTGACCATGAATACCTCCCTCAGTAGGAGCCTCCTGAGGCTGTAAATGCTCTCCATACGAAACTTCTTGTGGAGGAGGGAGGTATTCAGGGGCTTCAGATTTATTATCAGACGAAATTTCCCTGAAGGTTTGGGAACCATAAAGATGTGGGAGTACACACCCAACCCTCTCTGGTACACCGGGACTGGGACTATGACCCCCTGATGTGCCAGTTCTGCAACATTTTGTAGAAGGGCTGCTGATTTGAGAGGGTCCCTGGGTAAATGCGTCAAAATAAAGTTTTGAGGGGGAAGCTGACGGAACTCTAGCTTGTAACCTTCCCTTACAATCTGGAGAATATGTGGACTTTGAGTAATACTCTCCCATCTGGGAAGGAACTGGGAGAGTCTTCCCCCGACCTTCCCGTCATTTGGAGTCCTTGTCGCTGGGCTTGGGATTGGAAAAGAGGATACCTCCTTTTTGCTTTTCCTTCCCAGTACCCCAACGCCTGTTGTAAGGGGGCTTTTTCTCTGAGGGACGGTTCTTACCTCCAAATCCACCCTGGGGGCCTCGAAAAAACTTTTTCTTGTTTTGTCTAGGCTTAGCAGGAAAGCGAACCCCTTTCTCTGAGGATCTAGTCAGGGCCTGATCCAGGCCTGAACCAAAGAGCAGGGAGCCCTCAAAGGGAAGACCACAAAGGCGGTTTTTGGACGCAAGGTCCCCGTTCCACATTTTGACCCACACTGCCCTTCTGGCAGAATTGAGGAGGGCTCCTGTTTTTGCAGTAGAACGCACAGTCTCTACAGAGGCGTCTGCTAAATATGCTACTGCGCTCCCTAAGAGTTGAAGGGATTCTAAAATTTCCTTAGAATCTGACCCCTGGGACACATGTTCCTGCAATTTTGAGATCCAGGAATTGGCATTTCTTGCAATACAGGCCGAGGCTAAGGCGGGGCCCAAGGCAGCCGCGTTAGCCTCCCAGGCCCTACGCAAGGAGGTCTCTGCTCGCCGATCGATAGGATCCCTCAAATTGCCTGTGTCCTCAAAAGAGAGATCCGATTGCTTGGAAACTTGCGCGAGCGGAGCGTCTAGTCTAGGAATCTTAAAAAAAGTTGATTCCTCCTCCTCCTTAAAGGGGCAACGTCGTTTCCAGGTCTTGTACCTTAAAAGCTTCTTCTCTGGCTCTGCCCATTCCCTGAGGATAATATCCTTTAGGGACTGGTGTACCGGAATAGCCTTGGCCTGAGGTTTTAGCAGGCCCTGGTATAGCCTATCCTGAGTGGAAATTACTTCCGCAGGTTGAGGGATCTCTTCAGAGGCATATACTGCCTCTAGGAGGCCTTCCATATCGTCCGCAGCAAAGACATACCTGCCTGCCCTAGTATCCTCGCTCTCTTCCTCTGCCTGACCAAGAGAGCCACCCTCCTGAGGGGGAATCTCTGAGTCCTCGGAGTCAGATACTAAGGAACCAAGGGATTCCTGGCGGACTCTAAAGATCTGTGAAGAGGAACTCTCCTGAGAAGAGGGCCCTGCGATGGGGGGTTCAGGCTCTTTGCTCTTTAAAGACACATGAAATTCCTTGAGCGTAGAGAGCATTTCTGACTGTACCTCAAGAAACCCCTTCAGAATCTCAGAGGTCTCCTTCCCTGCTAGCTTAACAATACACTTAGCACAAAAGGGTTTGAAATAATCTGAGGGTAATTTGCAACTACAGTAGCCACATTTCTTGGAACGACTAGTGCTGCTTGAACGACTAGCCCCCCCCTGGGCAGTGCAATCCTCCCCTAAAAAGGAAAAGGTACACAGGCATGTATGTAAATGCTGAGAAATCACATTGGATTTTAGCCCACCATACCTGTATTCAAGAAGACTCACCCCCTGTGGTCTCCTCTGCAGCCAGGGTCGAAGATGACCGGCCCTCTCGCTCCATCGCGGGAGGATGATGGCTCTGCTCTCTCTCAGCTGCTGCTGTCCTCTTTCCGGTAGGACGTACCGCGTGTCTCCGGTGTAGTGGTAAGCCGGGACTGGCGTGCTGGAGCTGCGCTGCGCCATCTTTACCAGGCCGACCCGGAAGTGACACACACGCGCGCGCCTGTGTGTGTGACGTCCTTGCCCCGCGCCGCCGGCTCTGAGAGACGCCGGTTTGGCGCCAAAATTCGAACGGCAATGAACGCCCAGGGATCCAGGACGACCCGGCCGCAGCCCCAGAGCGCACAGAAGGCCCCCACCCCCGGAGAGAGCTCGACCCAAAAACCTCCAAGGTAAGGGGAAGGCTCAGGGAGAGAGAGGATCAGCCCCTGGAGCTCCAGAATAGACACCTATCCCCAGGAGACTCCAGCACTCAGGGGGGTTCTTCTGCTCACATAGTGAGGCCCCCCTGAGTAAGAAGGGACCCCCTAGGAGTGGAAGTATTCGCTGAACCCAAAGGCTACCCAGTGCCTGCGGTTCAGTTCCCAGGGGGGGACCACCAGCCCCAGGCCTTAGGTCAGAAAAAAATAAACGTTTCGCTGTGGGGAAACACAATCAAGAACTGAGGAGCACGGGAAGGGGCGGGGTTTTTAACCTCTTTTTGATTGTGTTTCCTGTCAGGAGAAGCCAGTCATCTCTCAGGGTGCCGTCCTGGAAGACGACTAGAGAAAGTTTGATTTTGGTTTCATCTGACCAGAGCACCTTCTTCCACATGTTTGGTGTTTCTCCCAGGTGGCTTGTGGCAAACTTTAAACAACACTTTTTATGGATATCTTTAAGAAATATCTTTCTTCTTGCCACTCTTCCATAAAGGCCAGATTTGTGCAGTATACAGGGACTGATTGTTGTCCTATGGACAGAGTCTCCCACCTCAGCTGTAGATCTCTGCAGTTCATCCAGAGTGATCATGGGCCTCTTGGCTGCATCTCTGATCAGTCTTCTCCTTGTATGAGCGGAAAGTTTAGAGGGACGGCCAGGTCTTCGTAGATTTGCAGTGGTCTGATACTCCTTCCATTTCAATATTATCGCTTGCACAGTGCTCCTTGGGATGTTTAAAGCTTGGGAAATCTTTTTGTATCCAATTCCGGCTTTAAACTTCTCCACAACAGTATCTCGGACCTGCCTGGTGTGTTCCTTGTTCTTCATAATGCTCTCTGTGCTTTAACCGGACCTCTGAGACTATCACAGTGCAGGTGCATTTATACGGAGACTTGATTACACACAGGTGGATTCTATTTATCATCACTAGTCATTTAGGTCAACATTGGATCATTCAGAGATCCTCACTGAACTTCTGGAGAGAGTTTGCTGCACTGAAAGTAAAGGGGCGGAATAATTTTGCACGCCCAATTTTTCAGTTTTTTATTTGTTAAAAAAGTTTGAAATATCCAATAAATTTCGTTCCACTTCATGATTGTGTCCCACTTGTTGATTCTTTCAAAAAAATTAGTTTTATATCTTTATGTTTGAAGCCTGAAATGTGGCAAAAGGTCGCAAAGTTCAAGGGGGCCGAATACTTTTGCAAGGCACTGTATGTATGTATATATATATCCGAAACAACTAATCGATTATGAAATTAAAATGGGCCAGTAACATAATGGGGTTACATTTTTTTTAAAAATTATCCTTTTATAGTACAAAAAGAGCAAATCTCTACTGTAAATATTACTTTCACTGTCCCACAGTAAAAAATTAACCCCACCTCTATGCTTTTTGCAGAAACACACTACGTTCATTTACATGGTTTCACACCCATGATTTTGTCAGCTGTTAGTATTTGGAAAGGGCAAGGACTTTTTTTTTTTTTTTTTTACGCAAAACTGCTATTTTATTTTTTTGGTTCAATATACTTCAATGTTAAAGCTGCAGAAAAACATATTTTTTTGGCAATTTGTGTTTTCTAATCTGCCCAACAACAAATTGGTAAAAAAAAAAAAAAAAATGTGAAAGATGACGTTACGCAGAGTAAATAGATACCAAACATGTCACGCTTTATAATTGCACGCACTCGTGGAATGGCGACATACTACGGTACCTAAAAATCAATGCTTTAAACTTTTTTTTTTTTACGGTTACCAGATTAGAGTTAGAGGAGGTCTAGTGCTAAAATTATTGCTCCGACGATCGCAGCGATACCTCACATGTGTGTTTTGAACACCGTTTTCATATGCGGGTGTGACTTCCGTATGCGTTTTCTTTGTTGCACAAGCACGCGGGGAGTGGGGCGCGTTATTTATTTTTTTGTATTCGTTTTATTTATTTTTATAATATTAAATTGTTTTTTTTTTTACATTTTGATCACTTTTATTGCGGTCACAAGGAATGTAAACATCCCTTGTGACAGTAATAGGTGGTGACAGGTACTCTTTATGGAGTTATCGAGGATCTAAAAGACCCCTGATCCCTCCTTTGCACTTAAAAGTATGCAGATCGCCGAAAAGTCAAGTTAGACTTACCGGTAACTTGTTTTCCACGAGTCTTTCAGGACAGCACCTTGAGAGCGTGGCTCCACCCACTTGACAGGAAACACACCTACACCAAACTTCTTAAAAGGGAGGCTCCTTCCACTTATCAGTAGTAGTAGTAGTAGAGAAACCTCCGGCCCAAGCTGGAACACATAATCAGAGTATGGTCACAGCATAATATTTAAAACAATAAGGGCGGGTTGCTGCTGTCCTGAAAGACTCATGGAAAACAAGTTACTGGCAAGTTTAACTTGACTTTTCCCTTATCGTCTTTTAGGACAGCACCTTGAGAGTAAAACAGAGACTTACCCACTTAGGGAGCGACCACAGCCTGCAAGACCTTTCTGCCAAAAGCCTGATCGCTTGCTGACAGAAGATCCAGTCTGTAATGACGGACGAACGCAAGGTAACTTGACCACGTGGTGCCTTGCAGATTTGATCCGGGGTGGCACCAGCTATTTCTGCTCATGTAGTGGCCTGAGCTCTAGTAGAGTGTGCTCTAATTCCCAATGGGGGAGATAGCCCTGCTTGGGAGTAGGCTTCCAGAATAGCGGTTTTCAGCCATCTAGCTATTGACCCCCTTAGACGCTTGGTGGTCCTTCTTTTTCCCTGAAAAAAGTATGAACAAGGAGTCTGAAGATCGAAAATCCTTGGTCACTTCAAGGTAAAGTAATAAGGTTCTTCTCACATCCAACATGTGAAATTGGTGTTCCTTCTCCCCTGATGGGTTAGAGCAGAAGGTTGGTATGACAATTTCCTGCGACCGATTGCGGGCTGACGCCACTTTTGGTAGAAAGGCTGGATCAGTCTTTAGAACAACCCTGTCCGTATAGACGGATAGGAAGGGTTTCTTTATTGACAGGGCATGCAGCTCACCGATTCTTCTGGCTGACGTAATTGCCACTAGTAACACCGTTTTGAGAGTAAAGTACTTCAGAGAAATGTCTTGTAGCGGTTCAATAGGTTCCTTAGATAGTGACTGAAGAACCACTGACAAATCCCAAGTGGGGAAGTGTCGCACGGGAGCTGGTCTGGACCTAGAAAGCGCCTTGAAAAATCTTGACACTAATGGATCTGAAGATGTAGGCCTTTCCAAAAAAACTCCCAATGCGGCCATCTGCACTTTAAGTGTACTGACTGACGAGCCCTTTTCTGCTCCATTCTGAAGAAATTCCAGAATGGACACTAGATTTTTTACCACTCTATTAGACGAGTGACACCAGGAGTTGTAGACCTTCCAGTATTTAGCATAGATCTTCCTGGTAACCACCTTTCTACTGGAAAGAAAGGTAGTCACAAGTAGGGCTTAAACGATTAATCGATATTATCGATAATATTCGATAATGAAAATCGTTGTCAACGATTTTCATTATCGATTAGTTGGTCCGTCCGCACCTTGCTTTATTTCCGTCCGTCCATAAAAATCCTCCTGTCCTGTCCTGTCCCGTCTTACTAGTCCGCGCCACATGTCCTGTGTAAGGCACCGACGTATGACGCTGCACGTCCGCGCCGCCGCTCCACGTCTCTCCTCGCCTCTGACGTCAGCGTCCCACTGAACTTCTCAGCCCCGCCCGCTGCTGCCAGAAGGGAACAGAGACGAGAAGCAGCCGTGAGGAGAGCCGAGCTGTGAAAGGTAGAAAACAGTACCAATACAGTAACATTGTAGTACAGCAACAGTACCGTAACAGTACCCTACATTCCCCATCCTCCTAACTCCCATCATTGGTGTTCTGGAGGGTTGGTGGAATAATAGTGCCCCATCATTGGTTTTCCTGGGGGGGGGGGATAGTGTCCCATTGGTGTTCCTGGGGGAGGGGGGAAATAGTGCCCCACCATTGGTGTTCCTTGGGGAGGGGGGGGGAAATAGTGCCCCACCATTGGTGTTCCTTGGGGAGGGGGGGGGAAATAGTGCCCCACCATTGGTGTTCCTTGGGGAGGGGGGGGGAAATAGTGCCCCACCATTGGTGTTCCCGGGAGGAATAGTACATTATTACTGTTAAATGAAAAAATTCCACATTACGTTTTTTTAATGATTTTATCCGATTAATCGGAAAAATAATCGGCCGATTAATCGATTATGAAAATATTCGTTAGTTGCAGCCCTAGTCACAAGTGGTTGAGAAAGACCTTTTCGTCTCAATAACTGCCTCTCAGATACCATGCCGTGAGGCTTAGACAGGCCACCTCCGGATGGCATATCGGACCCTGTAGAAGTAAGTCCTGCCGGAGCACTTCAGAAAAGGCTGCATCGAGTTTTGGAACTTTATTCCAGGGAGCTGCTGGGTCTTTGTCAAAAGGAAACCTTTTCTTGTGTGCCTTAGCAAAGAAAGGTTTCTTTTCAGGATCAGTCCATTCTTTCCTGATCGCTTCAGGAATTACTGTATGGACTGGGAAGGTACGCATCTTGGGCTCACTGAATCCTGCATACATCCTATATTTATTCATAAAAGTAGAAAATTTACAAAACAAGAAATGATATACAAAACTTTGTGAACATGGTAATACAGTATCGGCATATTTATCCCGGTACATACATAGGAGAAATTTCATAAAAGTTAGTACTAGTGCATGTATGCTAATAAAACAAAAAAAATACAGCACCAGAAATTATATAAAAACTTTTAGATCCTTAGAACTGGATTGAATATGCGGAGTGATGGCGGTTGCTTTTACTCAACATGTTTTGTGTTGAAAAACACTTCATCAGGAGCATAACGGTAAATACGATAAATCTCCGCAGGAATGTGTGAAACAAACCATCGAAAATAGTAGTCATATGCCATATACAATCTTGTTACCAGGCCAGCCTGGTAGGCTAGTAACAGGTTGTTTAAAACATCAAAGTATATGAATGTAGAAAACTTCGGGGCTGGTGCACAAAAAAAACTCACCCCCCCCCCCCCCCCAAGGGAGAAGAGAGCTAGAGAGAGACCCCATAGTAAATGAGGGTAGAACCTCAGTCTACCCCTTACCTGGGCCTTACTGGTGCCAGTGCCTGTTCCACTCGCTGCGGATCCTACATCCATGTTGAGGTAGCAGCGTGATGCTGGTGTCCAAACTGCCGGTTCCAGATTCTACTAGGGCCACTGCACTGGACCAGAACTAGCTAACAAGGCACCAGATCTGTTCCTCCCTCCTCCCTCAGCGCTTCCTGGCAGAAATTACGTCCATGCCCTGCGCCTGCTCTTAGGATGCTGCCCCTTCCAGTTACCTCACTTCCAGGGGAAGCAGCCTGACTGACCTTCCCAAGATGACGGCGGCGTTCGGCTGCCCGGACAGGAAAAAAAGATGTCTGCGCCTTCTACCTTGCCAAGGAGCAGTATCCCGGAGCAGTCCCTGGCTCACTGAGCACCGATGAGGGAGAAGGAGCCCATGCACAAGGCACTCTATCCAGGGAATAGGAGGAACAGACTCTCTGAGGTAAGAAAAAAAAAAAAAAAAAACAACAGGTGGAGAAGGGAGATAAGACCTCTCAGGTAGTACCTAGAGAGCTCCTAACCCCCACATGTGTTCCCGCCGGAGGAAACACAAAGACTGATAAGTGGAAGGAGCCTCCCTTTTAAGCAGTTTGGTGGAGGTGCGTTTCCCGTCACGTTGGTGGGGCCACTCTCTCAAGGTGCTGTCCTGAAAGACGATAAGGGAAAACGGCGATTCTGAATACTGTGTACTTTTTTAAATCCGGCGCCATTGGCAGCCGAGAAACCCGGAAGTGACATCATGACGTCGCTTCCGTGTTTACATTGTGGAGACTGAATCGAAGCCGTTTTTACGGGCATCATCCCGGTATAACCCCCGAAAGCCAAGGACGCATATATGCGTACGCTCGGCGGGAAAGGGTTAAGCCCCATACACACCATTAGATTTTCTGCAGATTTTTGTCTTCAGATTTACCAAAACCATGTAGTGCAAGGGCCTGCCTGATTGCATGCAAATTGAAACCCTTAAGCCTGACCTCATATTACATGGTTTGGGTGTTTATGGGGTCTTAGTCAGGGAGGTGACCAAGAATCTGATGGTCACGCTAACAGAGCTCCAGTGTATCTCTGTGGAGAGAGGAGAACCTTCCAGAAGGAACAACCATCTTTGCAGCACTCCATCAATCAGGCCTGTATGATAGAGCGGCCAGATGGAAGCCACTAGTAAAAAGGCACACGACAGCCCGCCTGGAGTTTGCCAAAAGGCACCTGAAGGACTCTCAGACCATGAGAAACAAAATTCTCTGGTCTGATGAAACAAAGATTGAACTCTTTGGCCTGAATGGCAAGCGTCTTGTCTGGAGGAAAACCAGGCACCGCTCATCACCTGGCCAATACCATCCCTACAGTGAAGCGTGGTGGTGGCAGCATCATGCTGTGGGGAAGTTTTTCAGTTTGGCAGGAACTGGGAGACTAGTCAGGATTGAGGGAAAGCTGAATGCAGCAATGTACAGAGACATCCTTGCTGCATCTTGCAAGCGGAATTCATAGAACTGAATCTTAATCCAGATATGAGAGTTGTTAATCTGACTGACTTTCCACTTAAACATCATAATTCATTGCTCTAGAAATGGCTTTCATTTTCGAGGTATACAAAGATGTCAGTCTTTTCCTGCGAAAAGTGATTTTTAGATATTGGCACATATACGACATTAAAAAACTGATGAAAATAATTCTAATCAAGAAGAACGAGAAGCTTTAAAATCGTATCTCTGCTTCAGGAAAACACAGACTCCGACCCTGACCCTGAATCCCCAAACTCTGTATATGAATGCCCTCATCCATCTAATCTCCAAATAAAATCCTTGAAATTGCCATCTTTGTCCAAGCACAGATGGATACATCTTTTTTTTTTATATCTGTTTTTGGAAGAGGTCAAAAAAGATCCAAGAACAACTGAAAGTGGAGAGGGATAGACAATATATCAAAAAAGGAAAAGGGAGGCCCGTAGACAACTGGAGAGGGCTACTGATGTCATGATTAAAGGCAGTGATAAAGAGGGAAAACCAGAGTTAGACTTACCAGTAACTCTTTTTCTAGGAGTCTTCCAGGACAGCCTATGGCTCCTCCCTCCGGGACACGAAACACATGTACCCCAATCATAAAAGGTGCTCCTCCAGGCCTCCTCTTCAGTTTAACCAAGAATTCCTGGAAGGCTCTGAAAAGACATAACCTACTAACAACGTCAGTACACACATCCAACTCCAGTTAATATAAACACCGGGTGGGAAACCAGGCTGTCCTGGAAGAATCCTAGAAAAAGAGTTACCGGTAAGTCTAACTCCCGTTTTCCCCTTTAGTCTTCCAGGACAGCCTCTGAGATAAGCAAGGAACTTACTTTGCTCAGGGTGGGATCGCTGCCTGGAGGACCTTTCGTCCAAACGTCTGTTCCTTCTCAGACATCATATGCAACCGATAAGGTTTCACAAAAGTAGAGTCACTGGTCAAAGTTGTTGCCTTGCGGAACTCTTCCGGTGAGACATCAGCCCTCTCTGCCCATGAACTCGATACTTCCCTAGTCGAGTGTGCCTTAACTAAAGGAACCTGAACTCCTAACTCATAAGCTTCCACAATTGCCATCCTAATCCATCTGGCAATGGAAGATTCGGAGGCCTTATGCCCTTTGCGGACCCCTGCAAAATTAACGAAAAGAGTCTGATTTTCTAAAGCTACTGGCGACTTCTAAATAAACTATAAGACATCTGGCGACTTCTAAATAAACTATAAGACATCTTCTAACATCTAATAAGTTCAACGATGCTTCCTCTACATCTGGGGTGGAACAAAAAGTCGGTAGCACAATGTCCTGAGTCCTTTGAAAACTAGACGCTACCTTGGGGAGAAAACTGGGGTCTGTCTTCAAAAATCAACAGAAAGGGCTCCCTTATCGAGAGTGCCTGCAAATCACTCACCCGTCTGGCTGATGTGATCGATTCCAAAAAAACGGTTTTTAGTACCACCCACTTCAAGAGAGATTCCTCCAAGGGCTAAAAGGGGCTACCCGTCAGGGCTTTGAGAACTAAAGAGAGATCCCAGGTAGGACAGGTCATCACCCTCACTGGCCTAGACCTTGCCAGGGCCTCAAAAGACATTTTTAACAAACTGATTTTGCTGTAGGGAAGTCTGAAGGAAGACACTTAGTGCTGCCACCTGTACCTTTAAAGTATTAGGGGAAAGACCCAATGCCACACTTGCTTGCAAAAAATCCAGTATCGCTGGGATCCCTGGCTGATTAAACCCTTGCTCCTCCAACCTAGAATTGAATCTGTTCCAGATTTTGGCATAGATTGCTCTGGTCACTGGCTTTCGGCACTCCAGAAGAGTTTTTATCACTCTCTCTGAGAAACCCTGAGACCTCAGCAGCTGTTCCTCAGATACCAAGCTGTTAAACCCAGCCTCTCCACCTAAGGATGAAGGATGGGGCCTTGAGAGATCAGATCTTTCCTGCTTGGCAGATGAAATGGCGGTAGAAAGGCCAATCTCTTTAAACTGGCGAACCAAGGTCTCCTTGGCCAAAAGGGTGTAATCAAGATCAGGTCCGTCTCTTCTGTCAGAAACTTTTGAAGGACTGCTGCAATCAATCTTACTGGAGGGAAGGCATAGCAGAGGTTGAATTGCCAAGGGCTGGCAAACGAGTCTATCCCTCTGGCCTGATCCCATGGATGGACCGAGAAAAATTGAGCTACCTTCTTGTTCTTCTCTGAGGCAAAAAGGTCCACCTACGGCTGTCCCCATTCCTGCAGGATCTGTGTGAACACCTCTTCGTTGAGAGCCCACTCGTCCTGTCTCACCTGCTGACGACTCAGGAAATCTGCCAGCGAGTTCTGAGTGGCTTTCAGGTGGACGGCTGTCAGAGAGGACAGGTTCGCCTCTGCCCAGGATAGAACTTTGTTGGCTATGCTTTGTAGAGCCGGGATTCTGTTCCCCCCTTTGCTTGTTCAGATACGCGACAGCTGCCGCGTTGTCTGTGCGAACCTGCAGATGCTGTCCCTCTATCCTTGCGTGGAATGCCTCTATCATCCTCAGGATTGCCAAGAGCTCTCTTTGTATTGAGGACTGACTTGCTTCTACTGGTGACCATGCCCCCCAGGCCACAGTTTCTTCCAGGTGGGCTCCCCACCCCCAGGCACTGGCGTCGGTAGTCACCACTGTGGTCGTAGGTTGGGTCCAAGCTAAACCTTTGTCTAGGTTGTGATGTGCTCGCCACCACCACAGAGTCCTCTTGAGCCTGGATGAAATGGGCATCTGGATATCTGGATCCTGTGTTCGGCCGCTCCAATAGCGGAGCATAAGTCCCTGTAAAGGACGCTGATGGAATCTCGCTCCAAGGTACGGCTGGGAAACATGCTATCATCAGACCCAGCACCCTCATTACCTCTGACCGTGGCTACCTGGTTGGACTGCAGCTGGGCTACTGCTTGATCCACTTTTGAAATTTCTTTGGGGAGAAAGATCTTCTCCACTGAAGAAACCCTGTACCCCAGGTACAGGACTTCCTGAGATGGGATCAGTTGAGATTTGTCATTGATTAGCCACCCGAGAGAAGAGAGAAAACTCTGTGCCTCCCGCACGTCTTTCTCCATTTCCTGGACTGAATTGGCTACAAACAGGAGGTTGTCCAAATATGGAATTACCGTAATGGCCCTGACTCTTAACGGGGCTAGAGCTTCTGCCAGAACTTTTGTGAAGATCCCTGGGCTCTCCCGTACGCCCGTCTTCATCTCGGGCTGTGGGAGCATGAGGTCGTGTACACCTGGTCAATGTACCTCAGCCACAGTCTTCTGTGGCTGCGGTACATTGAGGCTGTGATCATGATCGGGGGGGGGGGGGGGGGGGGGGATTGACTCTCGAGTAACTTATATCTCAATAATAGAAACACGCATTACAGTGAAACCCTCCCCTTCCTTGATTTGATGATATATGTGAAAGATAAACTCTTAACAAAAACTTTTAGGAAGGAAACTGCTGCAAATAATTTACTATTCGCCACCATCCGAGGTCACTCATCCGGGGGATCCCGGTCGGGCAGTTTCTCTGAACAAGGAGGAACTGCTTGAATGAGGATGACTTTGAGATTGAGGCACAAGAACTTTATGGGATATTTCGAGAGAGAGGGGGTATTCACACGGATGCATACGGAAGGCGGAAAAAAGAGCCTTCCAAACCAACAGGAAAGATCTCTTGGTAAGCAAGGAAACGGCGAGTCCACAGACATTGCAAAAAAAAACTCCAATTCGGATAACTACTAACTATGGGGCTCAATGGGACCAAGTTAAAAATATTCTTGGCCATCACTGGCATATTTTGTCAGAGGCACCAATTTTAAGCAACATCGTCAGTGACCGCCCCTTGCCAACCTTAAAGGGTCACTAAAGGAAAAAAAATGTTTTTCTGAAATGACTGTTTACAGGGTATAGAGACATAAAAGTTAACGGATTCCTTTTAAAAATGATTAAAAATAGATAAAAATCAATCATAATGTGCCTCTAGTTTCACTTTCGTTTTTAAACTGGTTTCAGGTTTTTGTGAAGTAGAGAGAGACACAGAACAAAAACAAACAAATCCAGGGCAGTGTTGTTTTTAAAATGAATCCGTTCTGAGGAGTTTTAGACACACAGCTTGGACCACAGTGAAAAGCTGCCATGAGATTTTTCATAAGGAGCCAGACAAGCAGGAAGTGTGGAGATCAGAGCAGAATTACAGCAACTTCAAAGCAAAAACGAACAGTAAGGACATGAAACCAGGACTGCAGTAAAGTAAAGGAAGCTATTTAGCCAAAAAAATATTTTCCTTTAGTGATCCTTTAACCACTTAACGCCCGCCCACTGTATATATACGTCCTGTTTTTAAAGATGGATATCTCGGTAACGGCAGCAGCTGCTGCCACAACCGAGGTATCCATCTCTTCTGTGGGCGGACGTGTAAACGATAATGGCGGTCTCGGCGGCGGATTCGCCGCTATCGGTGGAGGGAGAGGGCCCCCCCTCTCTTCCGCGCCCGACGCCGCTTACCGGAGCCGTCGGTAGCGGCGGAGGAGATCGGATGCTGCCGGCTCTTCAGTGAGGACTCGAGTGAGGGGAAGATGGCCCCCACCCGTCCTCATAGCTTTGCTGGGCGGAAGTGACGTCAAAACGTCAGTCCCGCCCAGCATCTTAGAGACAAATTTTTTTGTCGTCATTTTTTTAAATGACAAATTTTCCTTTTTTTTTTCTTGCATTTAAGTCTAAATATGAGATCTGAGGTCTTTTTGACCCCAGATCTCATATTTAAGAGGACCTGTCATGCTTTTTTCTATTACAAGGGATGACTTGTAAAAGCATGACATTCCTTGTAATAAAAAAGAAAAAAAATGTATCACTTTTATTCCTATTATTATTTCAGTGTGAAAAATTATAAAATTAATAAATAAAAAAATAAAAAAAAAATAAAAATTTAAACCGCCCCGTCCCGACGAGCTCGCGCGCAGAAGCATACAAGAGTAGCGCCCGCATATATAAACGGTGTTCAAACCACACAAGTGAGGTATCGCCGCGATCGTTCGAGCGAGAGCAATAATTCTAGCCCTAGACCTCCTC
This sequence comes from Rana temporaria, assembly GCF_905171775.1. NCBI lineage: Eukaryota > Metazoa > Chordata > Amphibia > Anura > Ranidae > Rana > Rana temporaria. The sequence continues at coordinate 20,555,941 of NC_053490.1, read as the reverse complement.
TGTAGCTCAAAAAATGCAACCTATAGAATTTTTTTAAACGTCGCCTATCAAGATTTTTATGTGTAAAAGTTTGACGCCATGCCACGAGTGGGCGCAATTTTTAAGCGTGACATGTTGGGTATCATTTTACTCGGCGTAACATTATCTTTCACAATATATAAAAAAATTTGGCCAAATTTATTGTCGTCTTATTTTTTAATTCAAAGAAGTGAATTTTTTCCAAAAAAAGTGCGCTTGTAAGACCGCTGCGCAAATACGGTGTGACAAAAAGTATTGCAATGACCGCCATTTTATTCTCTAGGGTGTTAGAAAAAAATATATATAATTTTGGGGGGTTTTAAGTAATTTTCTAGCAAAGAAAACTGTTTTAGTCTTGTAAACGCAGAATCTGAAAAACACCTTCTGTCCTTAAGTGGTTAAGGATAATCTTGTCCACTCTGAATATCAAAGACAACCTAAACCCAATTGGCTTACCGATTTACCTCCCCTAAAGGGTATGCATACTTGTGGTAGATGCAATATCTGCAAGTTTGTGTATAGGATCAATGTGTTCAACTCTGACGGCACAAAACACCTTAAAATCAACAGCTTTATCAACTGTTCAACAACCCGTGTCATGTATTTGTTGACTTGCCCATGTGGAAAGATATACCTCCTGGGCAAGACCGAGACAGCTCAAAGTCAGAGTTGGTGAACACATTCAAAGCATCATCAAAAAGGGATGATGAACGTCCACTCTCTGCATTTTCTTAAATTCTATGGAGGTGAGCCTACTGGCCTTACCTGTAAAGGGAATTTACAGACTCAACTTGCCCCCCCCCCAGGAGGGGAGACTTTGATAAAATCCTATAATCAGAAGGAGAAGATGTGAATTTTTAATTTGAATAGTATGCAGCCCCTGGGACTCAATGAATGCAATCTATCAGCATTTTTGGAATCCTTGTCCTGTGTATGACACACAATTTTCTCCTCCATCTATAACTCTTGCAATAAGACTATGGATAAAGGGAGAGACTTACTTTTCACAAGGGGGTGGTTTAAACCCTGTGAATGACTCCATCAGTAAATCTATATTATATTCTATGTCAGCCTTTGTCAACCAGTGTGCCGTCAGAGGTTCTCAGGTGTGCCGCGGGGTCAGTGGAGAGAAGGCTGTCAGATGAGCCCGATCTCCTGCCGAACTGTGAGAAGCTATGAGAAGCTGTGAGAAGCCATGTTGGCTTCAAAAGTGAAAGTAAAGTGCAGAGGAGTGTGCTGTGCTCTCTGCTTCCCCCTAGAGTGCAGTACCTGGCTGAATGAGGAATCTGGAAAGGTACTGAGCTACAAGCTAGATTCATTTTAAAATGGCTTTATACATGTTTCTGTGTGTAAATGTGTGTGTGTGTGTGTGTGTGTGTGTAAATGTGTGTGTGTGTGTAAGCATGTGTCTGTATGTATGTTACGTTTAATCCTGACCCCCCCCCCACCCCCACAATTCATGTACCATCAGAATGGTTTTTGTAGGGCTTGTTTGATGGCAGCAAGGACTGCTGCTCCTCTGAAAAGCAATCCATGCACAGATCACTTTCCAGAGGCAATTGACAGGCGGTAAAGAGGCATAATGTTGCCTCTTTACCACCTGTTTTAAGCCTGTAAATGCAGCATCACTACACCACAACTGTGCAATGCACACATTTGCGGGGTAGTTGCAGTGCAGTCCTATTCACCCTCTGTATACCTCCAGTTGCAGCCACAGCATGTGAACACCCTCAGCTGCTGCCTCTGCAGCTAAAGGTGGAGAAGTTGGGGGTGGTAAAAACAGCTCAACCATGTGGTTTTACCGCCCCTATGACATGTGAACAAGCCCTTGGTTCACATCTGTGTAGCTGCATGTAGGGCAGTCCATTAATTTCCGTACCCACAAAATGCAGGGAAACAAGTCCCAAAACGTTTTTTTTTTTTTTTTAATTGCACTGCAGCAAAAGCACCCCCACATTTTCCAATGTGTGGGGGTACCATTAAGAATTAATGGTACCCCTAAAGAGCAGAGCATTTGTCTGTCAGGAAAGAGCACGATTTTGCGCGTGTTATGCGACACACCGCAACGTGAGCCAAGCCTTGGACTGGGGTGCCTCAAGACTGAAAATACTTTTTAAAGGCGCCCCGACTAGAAAAAGGTTGAGAAACAAGCAAAACGCCGTCAGCATCATGCCAGCCTTAGTAAGGAAGAGGAGATCGATGCTCCAGGTGGAGACTTTGGCAGTAAACCACCCTACAGAGATCCCAGGTGCAGGCAATGCAATCAGCAAAGCAGGAATAGCAAGGATGTATTTCTTGACAGACGCACTCTTGAACAATAGTTGCCTTTATTTAGAATAGGAACAGCACTACAAGCCACAGCAATCAAACCTCGGACAGCTGACGCGTTTCACACTATCGTTTAGTCATGAGCTACGACTAAACACTAGATATACTGTGAAACGCGTCAGCTGTCCGAGGTTCGATTGCTGTGGCTTGTAGTGCTGTTCCCATTTTAAATAAAGGCAACTATTGTTCAAGAGTGCGTCTGTCAAGAAATACATCCTTGCTATTCCTGCTTTGCTGATTGCATTGCCTGCACCTGGGATCTCTGTAGGGTGGTTTACTGCCAAAGTCTCCACCTGGAGCATCGATCTCCTCTTTCTTACTAAGGCTGGCATGATGCTGACGGCGTTTCGCTTGTTTCTCAACCTTTTTCTAGTCGGGCGCCTTTAAAAAGTATTTTCAGTCTTGAGGCACCCCAGTCCAAGGCTTGGTTCACGTTACGGTGTGTCGCAGAACACGCGCAAAATCGTGTTCAATGGTGCAGCCCTCAAGAAATACATCCTTGCTTAGCCTTAGTAAGGACACGGATACTTCACCCACCCAGCTGACCATCTCACCAGTTCCAATATCCTCCCGATTTAACTTCTGAACAGCGCCGGCAAGGTCGCCGTATATCAGGCTGCACAACATTGCACTAGATGCTGCACAAATCTATATGGAATGTCTGTCTGATGAGACACTACTCTATTCAAACAGGACATACATGGACACTCGATACATCCCATTACTGAATTTCTGCACTTCACCCTAATGAACGGGTTGGATCTACCTTCCATCTGAACTTTATGAAGGGAAGGGATTGAAAACAGACATCTAACGGTGAGCTACAATCTACCACCATTAATACTATGGGTAAGTCCATTCATGTTTAGCCGTCTGCTCCCTAATTAACCATCTATGGTATCCAACCGCTCTGTCATGAGCAATTCATAGGACTAGTTCAGTGTGTATCCTGTCTGCCCATAATTGTGCTAGCAGTGTGCTATACTGTTTTCTTCCTGTGTTTGGCTAAACGGTGATACCGTAATTGTATTATTCTGGAGACTCCGTAAAGAACTTTCAACACTCTTGGATTAACTTTAAATTTGAAGACAGTATCCAGTTGAGACGGATGAGCGGAGTACTCTGGCAGGAGTGATATTTGATGTGTATGGCTTTTTGGTGGCCACATGTGTTCCGTCTTAGACAAGTGTCTAATTTTCAATTGAATGCGGTGGAAGTGGGTGTAATCTTTGTAATTTTTTGGTAATCATTTTTGAATAAGATTTTATATGCGTATATTTAATAAATTAATATAGTCTCACCCTTGCTCCTCTTTGAAGAATTTCTTGTTGATTATACACACACACATTGATTCAGAGGAACATACCTAGGGGGTTAAAGTGCCTAGGCCCCCCAATGGTGACGGTGTGCAAGATACATGAATGGGGGATTTATACTACTTGTAGTTTCTACCCCCGGATGAGCCTCATCCCCGTCCTTGTGTTTTGTTTTTTTTTTGACCCGATGCAGAGCGCTCTGGACCTCAGATTGGGGCGAAGGTTCATCTTACAACAGGACAATGACCGTAATCACACAGCCAAGATAACAAAGAAGTGGCTACAAAACAACTCTGAACGTCCTTGAGTGGCCCAGCCAGAACCCAGTCTTGAACCCGATTGAACATCTCTGGAGAGATCAGAAAATGGCTGTGCACCAACGCTTCCCATCCAACCTGATGGAGCCTGAGAGGTCCTGCAAAGAATAATGGGAGAAACTGCCCAAAAAAAGGTGTGCCAAGCTTGTAGCATCATACTCAAAAATACTTGAGGCTGCAATTGGTGCCAAAGGCATTTCAAAGTATTGAGCAAAGACTGAATACTTATGTACATGGGATTTTTTTTTTCACGTTGTCATTATGGGGTATTGTTTGTAGAATTTTGAGTAAAATAACAATTTTAATCCATTTTGGAATAAAGCTGCAACATAAAATGTGGGCAAAGTAAAGCAAAGTGAATACCTTCCGAATGCACTGTAGTTTGCGTTTTTTGGGGGGGGGGGGGGATGTTGATTGTTGTGGGAAAGGGGTTGCTAGACGAAAGGTTAAATTCTGAATTAAGAAAGCATACGCATTCTACTGCACTATTCCAACCAGTAGTCTCCAAGTTTGCATGAAATTAACCATTATCAAAGTGTATCTATGGTCAAAACGTAAAAATGTTTTATTTGTTTTCACATTGCATTTCGATTTGTTTTAGCATACTTCTATTCACTTGAACAGTCTTGTAAACTTCCTTTGAAGAATCCCACACATTTACTTCCATGAATTCTGTGACACGTAGTCGCTATTCCCTGCGAGTAGGCAATGCTGTGTCACAGAATGCCTTCTTAACTACAGAGATGCTGTTACCGTGGGATATGTAGTCTTTAGGAATTGAATGTAAACAGTAGGGGGAGAAACTGCAATACATGTAGGATGCAAAAAAAGGAAGTTGTGGAATTTGACAGTCGGCAGACAAGTATTTTTCTTTTGTTTAATTATTTGCATTGTTTCTACAATGCTGATGTTCTAAAATGAAAGTGTATGCAGTGACCACATATACTTTAAAGCGGTGGTTCACCCGAAAATCAACTTTTTGTCACTAGATCCAGCATACTGCTGACATCTGCAGTATGCTGTATTTATTCATTTATTTTTGTAAATATCGTTGTTGCCGTATTTCTTCTTCTGCACCGAGCGGCATATCCTTCCGGGTATAGGAGTTCCTAAATAAAGCGCAGTTGATTGACGGGCTTGGATACCGCGTCACACCTTCCGGAAATAGCTGACGTGACTCTCGGCAATTTACGGCGCCTGCGCAGTCAGCTCTACACGGCAGGCGCCGTAAGCAGCGGAGAATCACGTCGGCTATTTCCGGATGGCGTGACGCACTTATCAAGCCCGTCAATCAACTGAGCTTGATTTAGGAACGCCCATTCCCCGACGGATTCCCCGCTCGGAGCCGGAGAAGAGATACGGCAACAACGATAAGTACAAAAAAAAAATAAAAAATTCCAGCATACTGCAGATGTCAGCAGTATGCTGGATCTAGTGACAAAAAAAAGGGATTTTTATTAACAGCTTACCTGTAAAATCCTTTTCTTGTAGTACATCACGGGACACAGAGCAGCATAGCCATTACATATGGGTTATATAGTGTACCTTCAGGTGATGGACACTGGCACTCTCCGACAGGAAGTTCCCTCCCTATATAACCCCCACCCATAGTGGGAGTACCTCAGTTTTGTAGCAAGCAATATGCATCCCAAAATTCCCCATAAGAGGGGTGGGAGCTCTGTGTCCCGTGATGTACTACAAGAAAAGGATTTTACAGGTAAGCTGTTAATAAAAATCCCTTTTTCTTTATCGTACATCACGGGACACAGAGCAGCATAGCCATTACATATGGGATGTCCCCAAGCAATGCTCCATGAGGGGAGGGAGACAACCAGAAAAAACCAAACAAGAGGTGCCACCGGACAAGAGGAGATTAAACTGCGGCCCGCAGTACCGCCTGCCCAAAGGCTGAATCAGCGTTCCTCCTAACGTCCATTTGATAAAATTTTGCAAATGTGTGGACAGATGACCAGGTTGCTGCCCTGCAGACCTGAGCCATAGGGACCTGGTGATACGCTGCCCAAGAGGCACTTATAGCTCTAGTGGAATGAGCCTTAACCGATAAGGGTGGACTCTTCCCCTTCAGGCCATAGGCCTGAATAATCGTCTGCCTAATCCACTTAGCAATAGTGGCCTTAGACGCTGCCTGGCCCTTCTTGGGCCCTTCCGGCAGAATGAATAAGACGTCCGTCTTACGAACCTGGGCTGTAGCTTCCAAGTAAATCTTTACAGCTCTAACTACATCCAAGGAATGTAGTAACCTCTCTTCCTTAGAAGAAGGCTTTGGAAAAAATGATGGAAGAATCACATCTTGATTAAGGTGAAAATTTGATACCACCTTAGGCAGGAAGGACGGAAGCGGCCGCAAAACGACCCTGTCCTTATGCAATAATAAATAAGGTGCCTTACATGACAAGGCTGCCAACTCCGACACCCTTCTGGCGGATGCCATGGCCACCAGAAACACTAGTTTCCTAGTCAAAAGGACCAAAGGAATCACGGATAAGGGCTCAAAGGGCTGCCTTTGCAAGGCCAATAGAACCAAATTTAGATCCCAAGGATACAGGGGAGCTTTAATCGGGGGATTCACCCGAATAACACCTTGTAAAAAGGATTTCATTAAGGAATGGGCAGCCAACGATCTCTGGAAGAAGACCGACAAGGCAGACACCTGCCCCTTGATTGTGCCGACCGCCAAACCTTTTTCCACTCCCAACTGTAAAAACTCCAGGATTCTCCCAATAGTATATTTGCGGGGATCCCATTTCCTGGTTTCACACCAGGTAATATAGGCCTTCCACACCCTATAGTATATTAACCTGGAAACTGGTTTTCTTGCGTTTATAAGGGTAGAAACGACCTGCCCTGAAAGGCCTCTGTTTCTGAGAATCAGGGACTCAGCCGCCAGGCCGTTAAATTTAGGGCCTGTAAGGCAGGGTGGTAGAATGGCCCTTGTGAGAGGAGGTCCGGACGTAGAGGGAGGACCCAAGGCTCCTCTACGGTCATCCTTTTTATCAAGGAGTACCAAGGTCTTCGGGGCCACGCTGGGGCCACTAGAATCGCTGGCTTGCGTTCCCTTTGAATTCTGTGAAGAAGACGGGGTAGCATCCGTATTGGAGGGAAGGCATAGATTAGCGCAAACTGATGCCAAGGACACACCAAGGCATCTGTCCCGCAGGCCAATGGATCCCTCGTTCGAGAGACAAAGTTTGCTACTTTGGCATTGAATCTGGACGCCATAATGTCCACCTCCGGAGTACCCCACTTCCGGCAAATGACCTGGAACACTTCGGGATGGAGGGACCACTCCCCTGGGGACATCTGTTGGCGGCTGAGGAAGTCCGCTTGCCAATTGTCCACCCCGGGGATAAAGATAGCTGAGATGCAGGGGACATGGGCTTCTGCCCATGAAAAGATCCGATCTACCTCCCTTTGGGCTGCCTGACTCCTGGTGCCACCCTGGTGGTTTATATAAGCTACGGCAGTGGCATTGTCGGATTGTACCCTTACTGGGGAGCCCTGCAGAACCTCCGTCCAGCCCAAAAGAGCCAACCGAGCTGCTCGAATCTCTAAGACATTTATGGGTAGGGCTGATTCTGCCCTTGACCATTTCCCCTGTAGGGTTAAATCGTCTAGGACTGCACCCCAGCCTGATAGGCTGGCGTCCGTGGTTACTATCCTCCATGAGGGGGGATTGAACGATCTTCCTTTCAGAAGATTTTTTGTGACTAGCCACCAACACAGGCTCTGCCTTACCGCATAGGGAAGGGAAATGGGAAGATCCAAGGCCTGGAGTCTTTTGTCCCAGGCCGCGAGAATTGCTCCCTGTAGCCTCCGAGAATGGATCTGGGCATAGGGCACTGCCTCGAAGGTGGCCACTAGCTTTCCCAACAGGCGCATGCAGAGGCGTATAGATGGCCTTGTGCTGCTTAGGACTATGTGGATTAACTCCCTTATCGAGTCCACTCTGGACTGGGGCAGGAAGATCCGTTGTTGTCTTGTATCTAAAATCAGACCTAGATACTCCAACCTTCTTGTGGGCTGTAAAGCCGATTTGTCCCGGTTTAGAACCCAACCCAGGGACTCTAGGCAGTTTACTGCTAGCAACACTGCCCGATTTAGACCGGCCGCTGAGTGGTCGACTACCAGAAGATCGTCTAGGTAGGCCATGATCAGAATGCCCTGTTCCCTTAGGATGGCTAATACGGGGGCCAGGATCTTCGTAAAAACCCGAGGGGCCGTGGCTAGTCCGAACGGAAGAGCCACGAACTGATAATGCCGATAGTTTAGGGCAAAACGCAGATACCTGTAATGGCCTGGGAAAATCGGAACGTGCAGGTATGCGTCCTTTATATCGATGGAGGCCAAGAACTCCTTTCCTTGGAGGGCGGCCACCACCGAACGAATGGACTCCATTCGAAAAGACCGGACTCTTAAAAAGCGGTTTAATAACTTTAGGTCCAGAATAGGCCTGACGTCGCCGTTTGGCTTCGGGACAACGAAGAGGTTTGAGTAAAACCCTTGTCCTTGCTCCCCTGCTGGTACTTCCATAATCACTCCTTGAGATAGGAGTCGCTCTAGGGCGGACAGAAGCGATGCCTGTCTCTGAGGGTCGCCTGGAAGTCTTGACATTTGAAAGTGAGGAGGGGGGAACTCCCGAAACTCCAGCTTGTACCCCTGAGTTACTGAGGACAGAACCCATTGGTCGGTAACTTGGGCCCCCCACAACTCCGAGAACAACCGGAGTCTTCCCCCCACTCGAGAGAGTGGGGGCGCCCCTTCACAAGGCTGCCTTAGGGGCAGCCTTAACCGGCTTACGGTTCCACGGTCTCTTATTCCCTGCAGCTTGCCCCTGGGGCCTGTTTGCAGCTGCGCGTCCAGGAGGCCGTCGATACTGCCTAGAGAATGAGGGCCCTGGAACTGGAGAGGTTGGGCGCTTAAAAGAGGGAGCTCGGAACCTTTTCTTAACCGGCAAAAGGGTGCTCTTACCACTAGAGATCTTTTGAATATATTTGTCAAGATCTTCTCCAAACAATCTCTCTCCTTGAAAGGAGAATCCTGTAAGGAGTTTTTTGCAGGGGGTTTCTGCAGACCAGTTCTTTAACCAAAGTAATCTTCTCATGTGGACCAAATACAGGGATAGGCGGGACGCCTGTTGGATTGAATCCTTGATAGCGTCTACCGCGAAACATAAGGCTCTAGGTAGATCGGCTAAGTCCTGAGCCTGTTGAGCCGGGAGGTCCTTTAGGGCCTGCTTGGCCTGGTCTTTTAAAGCCTGGCAGACGCCAATGGCAGCTACAGCTGGCTGGACCACTGCCCCCGCTGTGGAAAAGGATGCCTTTAGTAAGGTCTCAAGCCTTTTATCCACAGGATCTTTGAACATGTGAATATTGTCCACTGGACATGTTAAAGCTTTATTGACACATGATATGGCTGCGTCAACAGTGGGGACAGCCCATTTTTTTGAAAACTCCTCCTCTAAAGGGTACATAACTGCGAACCTTTTAGGAGGCAAAAAAATCCTGTCTGGCTTAACCCAGTCCTGAAATATCAGGTCCTTTAACAAAGGATGGACCGGGAACACCAGGTTAGCTTGGGGCGCTTTTAGGGAGCCCAATGAGGACACAGCGGAGGCCAGAGGCTGAGGCAAAGGCATTTTAAAAGCTGACCGCACCATATCCGTTAAGGACTGAACCCACAATTTTTCTGCGTGAGAAGCTGAAAAAGGTTCTTCTATAGTAGAATCTTCAGAACCCAAATGGTCCAGATGATCCTCAGCCTGGTCTCCTGTATCTTCCAATTCCTCAGTGGAAAGGACATCTTCCTCAGGAGATTCAAACCTGGGAGACGGGGACCTAGCCCGCTTCTTCCCGGATAAAGAGGCCGTAATAAGAGCGGCCATCCTCTTTTCAAATCCACCCAAGGTGGAGGCTAACATCTCTTCCGTGACATAGGAAGGAGTTGGTTGAATAGGGCCCGCCATAGCACCTAGCAACCCCGATGGCTCACCCAGGGCAGCAACCTCCGGATCCTCCGGGGAGGTAGGGGCAGGTGGATTCTGGGAAATATCCTCCGAGCCCGATGGGGAACCCTTCGGCTTTTTAACACCTTTAGCATTTTTAGCGTTCCCTGCACCCTTAGGAGCCATAATAACAAATCTGAGATACTCCGCTAATATACAACTAACTGTAATAGCTGGAGAAAAACACACATTTAAATAAATGAGGAAAAAAATTTAGGCTAGGGTAATGTTAGACAGAAACTAAACTTCCCAAAACCTAACAAGAGATAGCAATATTGAGCCCCAAGGGCTTAATCATATCCTAATATTGCTTCCCTTAATGCTGGGCTAAGAGAGTACCAAATACTAAGTACTCTGACTGCTACTTAGTACACCGGCTTTTCAGAGAAAATATGAGCTTAAACAGCTCTTTAGTAAGGTGTGTACAAAAAAACGGCCACTAGGTGTCACTGTGTCAGCATAACATAGGCAAACCTATCCTGCTCAGCTCAGCATCGCTGCTCCGTGTCCCTCCACAGCCTACAGCAAACTGACAGGCTAAATAGAGTTTTTCCCTCTGATGTACAGAGGGGAGGGAACTCCCTGGGCGTCCCCCGCCCCTCCACGCAGCGTCGGCGCCTATAACAGTGCGCGCGCACGCGCTCCCGACGCCGCTCCCAGGAAGCAGGAAGCAGAATCCATGTGGGGAGAGGAGCCCGGGAGCTGCTGGAGACACACAGACATCAGGAAGTAAGTAATTTAAACCTGACATGCTCCCTTTTACATTTCATGGAGCAAAACACCTTGTAGCAGCAGCAGCAGTCTATTAGCCCAGCCAGAGGAACAGTATACCTGGGTGTTTGAGCCATCCAGTCATGCAGACTTTGTGGTTTCTCTTTTAGCCCATGCACAGAGGCATAAAAAAGGCTTTTCCCCAGAGTCCCCTGTGGGGAGCCCACTGACAAACCAAGTTCCGTAGGCCCCCCGCTTACCTTTCCACGCCGCAGGGTATTGCTCATGCAAGAGGCCCAATCTTCCCCCTTCACCGTGGGTATGGTCATAGACCTTCAGGGACCGGGGTCCAAGTCAGGAACACCACACACCTGGACCTATACAGCACTACTGGCAGCAGGTATTCATAGGTTAAAAAACCCAGTCCTGGAACCCAGAGTCCAGCCCTCCAAGGAGAGGCATTATAGGCAAAACCCCATCCACGAATTGGGGCCCGGGTACCGTCCACTTTGGCTATGAAGCACCTTGGACGGATCCGGTCGGCTGGCCCTGGTCCCAAGGACAAACTGCAGGCACAACCTTCAACGTGCACCAACACCTAAGACACTGGCGAAAAAACTGAGGTACTCCCACTATGGGTGGGGGTTATATAGGGAGGGAACTTCCTGTCGGAGAGTGCCAGTGTCCATCACCTGAAGGTACACTATATAACCCATATGTAATGGCTATGCTGCTCTGTGTCCCGTGATGTACGATAAAGAAAGTTGATTTTCGGGTGAACCTCCGCTTTAAAAGGAGAAGTCCAGCCTGAGCTTGATCTGAGCTTCTCCTCTGGGTAACAGGAGTGCAGTTAGTTATGCACTCCCTAGACCCGCCCCCCCCTTTTTTTTTTTTAGCAGAGATCGGTCTGAACCGATGCCCGCTGACATCACTACCATCAGTCAAGGTAGTGCGTCTTCCCGACTTCCAAGTCAAGCTGCCTTGATTGATGGCAGTCTCAGCAAGCTGAGACGCCTGCTCCCCGCCCCTTCACAGCTCAGTGCTCCAATTAGCGTGGAGGATCAGAGCAGGAGAGATGCTGACAGTCAGCATCTCTTTGCTCGGGAGGAGTGAGAACCGAGCCATCAGCAATGTTCGGTGGCTTGGTTCTCACTGCAGAGACGCCTGGGAACAGCTGCAGCATCGGTCGGATGCTCCATCCACGAGGCAAGTATGAAACTACAAAAAAAAAAATGAAATAAAAACGAAAACCCATACTTGTCTTTTGAATACAGAACACTTGCTGTTTAATGCGTGTTTTTTTTTTTTTTACACATTTAAAAGCGAAATTTAACAAGTGCTTTTAAATTCACCTTCAAATTCCACAGCAGAACCGTCAGTCCGGACGCCGGCCATTGTGTGTGGGCCTACGGAGCCGGCCAACATGCCTTCAAACCGCTCTAAGTTGGCCTGTCCTTCAGGAGTGAGATGAGACAAGCCTTCTTCATAGGTATAAAACGTGGGGCCATCACCTAGTCCTCGCTCTAATTAAAAAAAAAAAAAAAAAAAAGGTAAGCACAATCAGAGTAGAAAAACAAGCGTCAGCATTAAAGTTGTTGTAAACCTCAGACATGAAATATGAACAAAGCCAATCCCTCTACTAGTGTGTGCTTGTATCAAACCAGAGCACTATATGTCATTTCTGGCTGCTGCTTCATTCCTCTGCTATCGGCATGAATAACTTGCAAAGAGTTTTCCTGACAAGAGAAAAATGTGAAATGGGGGGACAGCCAGCTGATTGACAGCTCGGTTGTTCCTGTGTGAAGGCAGGTGTGTCCCTCCCCTCCAATCAGCTCTTGGAGCTCCCCCTCACTGAGCTCTGCAGAGTGCGACTTCAGCTCTCCTCCCCCTTTTCTTGACAGCTTAGACCAGTGTTTCCCAACTCCAGTCCTCAAGGCACACCAACAGGTCATGTTTTCAGGATTTACCTCAGATGAAACGGCTTTGGTAATTACTAAGGCAGTGAAACTGATCAAATCACCTGTGCAAAATAATGGAAAGCCTGAAAACATGACCTGTTGGTGTGCCTTGAGGACTGGAGTTGGGAAACACTGGCTTAGACAAGCTTTATAAAATCTGGTCTTTGAATGGATGTAGAGAAGATTACAGATAAACAGGAACAACTTATGTAGGAGGATTTGTTTCATCTCCGTATCACCTCACTGGGTAGAAGGGGTTTACAGCCACCAACTTGACACAGAGGACATGGAATAATGATTTTGCACAGTTTTAGCAAGTCAACTCTATAGTGAGGCAACTTGCATTTTACCGCAATGGATGAATGCAGATCACCATTCAGACACACAGGGAAATGTTTTCTGTGTCTCCTATTCACACTACAAAGATGGAAGGTGCAAAGCAGTGAGCTGTGATGAAATGCTGCTGCATTTCATCTCAACACACAGGACAGGATTGCATGCCACTGAATAGCAGGGCAGGTGGAAAAAAAAGAAAAAGACAAGATGCGCCAATCTAAGTGCAGTGAGCCGTAGTTTTAATGATAAAATAAACACAGTAAAGTGGCTACTCACAAAAGGAGGGTTTACACAAGCAGTAAAATAGAATGCAGGTGGTGAGATGCAGGCGGTAGGATGCGAGCCTGGGGTCACTGTGGTGGCATCATCTGTAGATCCGATGGATCTGAAGAAACAGCTGACGCTGTGAAACGCGTAATCCTATTGGCCGGCCTGGACTCCCACGTCACTTCCGGTGCCACGACGGCACGCTGCGCTCCACCGTGGAACACACGCCGCATCTCCTCGTCTCTGCTGGATCCCAAATCCTCGAGTGTTTACATCGCCAGCTTGCTGCTGCCTGGGACAGGGAACCCTACAGATGATGCCACACCACAGTGACCCCAGGCTCGCATCCTACCGCCTGCATCTCACCACCTGCATCCTATTTTACTGCTTGTGTAAACCCTCCTTTTGTGAGTAGCCACTTTACTGTGTTTATTTATTTTATCAATAAAACTACGGCTCACTGCACTTAGATTGGCGCATCTTGTCTTTTTCTTTTGATTCTTTCAGAAGTCTGCTTCTGCTTCAGGTGCTACTGTCAAGTGTATCCTATAGCCATTATTATTTTGACTCAGGACTTTCATGGACACTAGGTTCTCTAGATGGACTTTGATTATTATATTATTTTATATACCTCATCTTAGTTTCGTATGCTTTATTGGATCATGCACCATATACCGTTTTTTGCACAGGGCAGGTGGAAACTGCTTCTGCTACAGGGACAAGACAACTTCAACGCACCAAAGAGACGATGGACTGTCAAATCTTGGGTGAGGACCTCCTTTCCTCAGCCAGGGCATTGAAAATGGATCTTGGATGGGTATTCCAGCATGACAATGACCCAAAACACACGGCCAAGGCAACAAAGGAGTGATTCAAGAAGATCATCATTAAGGTCCTGGAGTAGCCTAGCCAGTCTTAAGACCTTAATCCCACAGAAATATGTGGAGGGAGCTTAAAGCGGAAGTAAACACATCTATTTGATAGTTTAAAAAAACAGTTAACATTCCCGGCATGCCGGAAATGCTAGATGTCACATTTGCTTGTGCTCTCAACCAAACTATCAAACCATCCAATGGCTGGTTTAATAACTGATCACATGTGCAGCATCGTGGCAGTTGCAGCTTAAACAGAGGCCAAGATGGCAGCTTTCTTGGCTGAAAACAATAGGAGGGTTTACTTCCACTTTAAAGCGGAGTTCCACCCAAAAATGGAACTTAGCTTTTCGGGATCCTCCCCCCCGGTGTCACATTTGACACCTTTCAGGGGGGAGTGGGGAGCAGATACCTGTATAATCCAGGTATTTGCTCCCACTTGTGGTGATAGATCGCTGCAGTATCCACAGAGATCTAGGCCACGTCCACTTTAAGGTTCTATTTAGCAAATATCAGCCTTAAAACCTTAATGACTTGGAGAGGATCTGCAAAGAGGAGTGGGATAAAATACCTCCTGAGATGTGGGCAACTACAAGAAATGTCTGACCTCTGATCATCAACAAAGGTTTTGACACCAAGTCATGTTTTGCAAAGGGGTCAAATACTTATTTCACTAATTAGAATTTATAACTTTTTTGAAATGCACATTTCTGGATATTTCTGTTGTTATTCTGTCTCTCACTGTTAAAATAAACCCACTCTTAAAATTATAGAGACAGATCATTCCTTTGACAGTGGGCAAACATACAAAATCAGCAGGGGGGGGGGGGGGGTCAAATACTTCCCCCCTCACTGTACATGGATTCATGCAAATTGGCAAATCTGTGTGATGAGCTCTGGCTATTTTTTTTTTAGCTCTTTAGCATGAGTGCCGATTACACTGCCTGACTATTGAAGAGCCACTAGAGAAAATAAAGAAAATCTGCAATCAAACAGTCACCCAGTCAATAAAAGTATAAAAATGTACTAGAGCTGCACGATTCTGGGAAAGATGGGAATCATGATTTTTTTCCGCTTAGAATAAAGAGAACGATTCTCGCGGCATAAAATCATTCACATTATACAAACAAACCTTGGGCTAACTTTACTAGCAAATTTTTAATTTTTTTTATTCATTAACCACTTAAAGGGGAGTTCCAGCCATTTGTATGTTTATTAAAAGTCAGCAGCAACAAAAAGTGTAGCTGCTGGCTTTTAATAAACAGGCACTTACCTGCTCCAGCGACGCGCCGGCCGGGGCTCCGCTCCTCTCCCCCCCCTCCCCGGCCGGCGTCTTCATCTTCAGTGTGGGCACCCGGCCGTGACAGCTTTCGGCTTCACGGCCGGGCACTGCGCATGCGCGAGCGGCGCGGCACTGCGCATGCGCGAGCGGAGCGGCCCCGCGTAATTGGCCAGGAGATCGCCTAGGACCTGTGACGTGTCCTAGGCGATCGCCTACAGCAGCCACTTCCTGAAGGCGATTAAGCTTAGTCGGCTACAGGAAGGAGGAAGTGGGACAGGAAGTCCCACTCGTGCTGAAGCCCCCACTCCCCCCCAAAAAAATTACATGATGTGGCATGTAAGGGGGAGAGGAGTGGGTTAAGAGGAAGTTCCAAATTTGGGTGGAACTCCTCTTTAAGCCCCGGACCTTTAGGCAGCTAAATGTCCAGGCCAGGTTTTGCGATTCGGCACTGCGTCGCTTTGACAATTGCGCGGTCGTACGACGTGGCTCCCAAACAAAATTGGCGTCCTTTTTTTCCCCACCAATAGAGCTTTCTTTTGGTGGTATTTGATCACCTCTGTGGTTTTTATTTTTTGCGCTATAAACAAAAATAGAGCGACAATTTTGAAAAAAAATGCAATATTTTTTACTTTTTGCTGTAATAAATATCCCCCAAAAATATATAAAAAAAAATATTTTTCCTCAGTTTAGGCCGATACGACTTATTTTTTACCAAAATAGCAATAAGCGTTTATCGGTTGGTTTGCGCAAAATTTATAGCGTTTACAAAATAGGGGATAGTTTTATTGCATTTTTATTATTTATTTTTTACCACTAATGGCGGCGATCAACGATTTTTTTCGTGACTGCGACATTATGGCGCACACTTCGGACAATTTTGACACATTTTTGGGACCATTGTCATTTTCACAGCAAAAAATGCATTTAAATTGCATTGTTTATTGTGAAAATGACAGTTGCCGTTTGGGAGTTAATCACAGGGGGCGCTGAAGGAGTTATGTTTCACCTAGTGTGTGTTTACAACTGTAGGGGGGTGTGGCTGTAGGTCTGATGTCATCGATCGTGTCTCCCTATAAAAAGGGATCACTCGATCGATGCAGCCGCCACAGTGAAGCACGGGGAAGCCGTGTTTACATACGACTCTCCCCGTTCTTCAGCTCCGGGGAGCGATCCCGAGGGGGCGGCTAGAAACGAATAGCCGACCCCCGACCCGCAGAAAGGCAGTGACGTGAGGGCACGTCGTTCTGCCTGCCCGTGCCATTTTGCCGACGTATATGTACATGCGGCGGTCGTTAAGCGGTTAAAGTAATTTCCCCCCCCCCCCCCCCCAAAAAAATGCATTTTAAAAGACCGCTGTGCAAATACAGTGTGGCATAAAATATCGCAACAACCACCATTTTATTCTCTATTATATATAAGTTTGGGGGTTCCAAGTAATTTTCTAGCAAAAAAAATACACACATTTAAAATCGGAGGTTCCATCGAATTTTAAAAATTTTTTTTTTTAAAAGCCAGCAGCTACAAACACTGAAGCCACTGACTTTAATATGGACACTTAACTGTGCAGCACGCCCGAGATGTCGGCAGCCGAGGACGAGCAATCACTCGTCCCTCGACTGCACCCACCGCCATCCTCGGTGATGAAATCGGGAAATGAAGCCTTGCAGCTTCACTGCTTGGTTCCCAACTGCACATGCAGGAGTAGCGTGGCATGCCATCACTGGTTCCCCGCTTTCTCCTGGGAACAGTGCATTTCCCAGAAGACAGCAGGGGTGCGGGTAAGGGCGTGACTCCCGCATGAGTCTGCTCCCGGAAGTGGGTGTAAATACCTGTCTTAGACAGGTATCTGCACCCCCCTCCCCCCTGAAAAAGGTGCCAAATGTGACACTGAATGGGGGGAGGATTCCAAAAAGTGGAAGTTCCATTTTTGGGTGGAACTCCGCTTTAACTTGAAACCAACAAATGTCAGAAAAAAGTTAAGTGTTTAAAATCTATTCCTTTGATGTAAAGGACAAATTGTTACAAGGTTTAGACTTAAAGGGGTTGTAAAGGTAATTTTTTCCCCTAAATAGCTTCCTTTACCTTAGTGCAGTCCTCCTTCACTTACCTCATCCTTCCATTTTGCTTTTAAATGTCCTTATTTCTTCTGAGAAATCCTCACTTCCTGTTCTTCTGTCTGTAACTCCACACCGTAATGCAAGGCTTTCTCCCTGGTGTGGAGAAAGCCTCTTGAGGGGGGAGGGGGTGAGCAGGAGTGTCAGGACACTCTACTTTGCAGATAGAGAAAGAAGCTGTGTGTTAGTGGGCGTCCCGACTCTCCTGCTCGCCCCCTCAAGAGGCTTTCTCCACACCAGGGAGAAAGTGTCGCATTACTGTGTGGAGTTACAGACAGAAGAACAGGAAGTGAGGATTTCTCAGAAGAAATAAGGACATTTAAAAGCAAAATGGAAGGATGAGGTAAGTGAAGGAGGGCTGCACTAAGGTAAAGGAAGCTATTTAGGGGGAATTTTTTTTTTACCTTTACAACCCCTTTAAGTTCCACTGACAAAGAATGTTGCGATACTTGGCAGGCAGACTGCCCAGATTACTCCCCCCCCTTTCTTTTGAGGGCTGTGGCTTCAGCAGAGCAGAGAGAATTCTCTGCATAGAAAGATCGGGAAATACTTTGTCAAGATCGCAACGAAGGGGGAAAAAAAAATAAAAAAAACAAAAATAAAAATTGCGATAACTATTCTTGACGATTAACCACTTAAGCCCCGGACCAAACAAAATTGGCGTCCTTTTTCCCCCACAAATAGAGCTTTCTTTTGGTGGTATTTGATCACCTCTGCGGTTTTTATTTTTTGCGCTATAAACAAAAATAGAGCGACAATTCTGAAAAAAATGCAATATTTTTTATTTTGCTATAATAAATATCCCCCAAAAACATAAATAAAATAAAAAAATTTCCTCAGTTTAGGCCGATACGTATTCTACCTATTTCTGGTAAAAAATAAAAAAAAAAACGCAATAAGTGTTTATCGATTGGTTTGTGCAAAATTTATAGCGTTTACAAAATAGGGGATAGTTTTATTACATTTTTATTATTATTATTTTTTTTATTTTTACTACTATTGGCGGCGATCAGCGATTTTTTTCGTGACGGCCACATTATGGCGGACACTTCGGACAATTTTGACACATTTTTGGGACCATTGTAATTTTCACAGCAAAAAAATGCATTTAAATTGCATTGTTTATTGTGAAAATGACAGTTGCAGTTTGGGAGTTAACCACAGGGGGCGCTGTAGGTTAGGGTTCATCTAGTGTGTGTTTACAACTGTAGGGGGGTGTGGCTGTAGGTCTGACGTCATCGATCGAGTCTCCCTATAAAAGGGATCACTCGATCGATGCGCCGCCACAGTGAAGCAGGGGGAAGCCGCGTTAACATACAGCTCTCCCCGTTCTTCAGCTCCGGGGAGCGATCGCGACAGAGCGGCTATAAACGAATAGCCGCGCCCTCGTCCCGGATCGCTCCCCGAGATAAGCCGCCCGCTGCGGAGGGGGTCCCGATCGGACCCCCGACCCGTTAGAAGGCAGGGACGTATATATACACACCCATCTGCCTGTACGTGCCATTCTGTGGACGTAAATAGGCGTGCGGCGGGCGTTAAGTGGTTAATCGTGCAGCTCTAAAATGTACCCATTGTTCCTCTAATGCAAGAAAGGAAAAAAAAAAACAGTTGGTTGATGGCTTCATACTGAATACATCCTTGCAGTCATGGTGGACTTTTGCACATGCGTGTTGCCAAAGCGAGCAACAATTCTAGGCCAAGGAAGCCTAATAAACTGGAAGCACAAATCTCAATTACGAGAAAGCATCAATTAGAAGGAGCTTACAATTGCTCCAGTAAGCCAATTCAGTAAAAGAGATAAAGCCCCCTGACATCTGGAGGGTATATTCTGTGAAAGAAACCAGATATCTTCAGTCACGCCGAACATGTCAGATCATTAACCGCTTGCCGACTGCCTCACGCAGATATACGTTGGCAGAATGGCACAGGCAGGCAAAACACACACAAGTTGCTTTGAATCCTGTCCCCTAGCGAGAGCACGCCCGCCACGGTCTTCGTGACCGTGCCCACAGGACCCGTGGACTCTCTGCCGGTGTCCCGCGCATGGGTCACAGAACAGCAGAACGGGGGGATGCCTTTGTAAACAAGAGTTCTGCCTGGTGAAATGTCACTGATCGTCTGCTTCCTCTCATCGGAAGCAGCAATTAGTGATGTGTCACACGTAGCCACTCCCCTAACAGTTAGAATCACTCCCTAAGACACACTTAACCCCTTTCCGCCCCCTAGTGGTTAACCCCTTCACTGCCAGTCACATATATACAGCTGGATGAAAACACAGGGTGTCCCCAGTTCTTATTACACATTCAGCCGATGTCATGCAGAGGGCGGGCGGCTTGAATGAACGGCGCTATAAATATGGTTGGCTCACGATACGTGGCCACGCCCTCTGAAGACGTGACATCCAATCACGAAACGCGTCAGAGCGTGACCACGTGATCTAACCATCCAATCAGGTGTGCGGGATCCCGGGACTCACGGCGTCGGGTGGAGGAATCCCCAGGCAGCAGTATCAGCGAGAGCCACGCTAACCTTAGATTGTGACACAGCGCCATATTTAAATTTTAATTGTAAGCTTAACATTGAAGAGCTCTTGTTTTATGTTGAAATAAACGGCATTACACTATGTGGAGTCTCCCCTTTGTTCTTACATGATCACAATCGTTTGAGCACTACCAGAGACCATCAGGTGCCATTAGAAGGAAGGAGGAGAGATCCAGCTGTCCCTTAAAGCACTACTTAGAGATACTCAGTGTTCCATGCCTACTGATGACATCCATCTGGTGAGTGAGGTCCCTTAGGGGGATCCCTTCGTGTCAAATGATTGCACCATCACAGTTACTGCAGAAGTGTTTTCAAGCTGTTTCCCTTCTAATCAGGGCAGATAGGAGGACCCTGCGTACCTGTACATGATAGTCTCTTAGACATCCATCACTGTCTGAAGATTCGTTTTGTTTCATATCAAGGACTATGAGATTTTATCTTCTGTCTTTTGAGGTCTAATAAGTTACCTGTGTGATTTACCCATATAGGCATTCTTTATTAGAGACCCATTATTCATTTATTTGATTTTAGCAGGATGTGGTGACACATTTATATTTCGAGCACTGAGGGCTGGAAATAAGCGCTGTTAATGGTTATTTTTTTCAGTGTATGAGACCATTGATACTATAAGCATATTTGAACTAGATATTTTTCCTATTATAATAGCTGCTACACTGCTTTATACACCTTATGACCAGTGAGGTTTTGGCAATCACTAAAACCGCATAAAGTCTATATCTATTAGAGCGCGGGGCCAGTATTAAGTACCTGACATCGTCAGACATTTTTTTACTGATTTCTTTGGTCACATATATACAGTAATCAGTGCATTTTTATAGCACTGATTGCTGTATAAATGTGAATGGTCCCAAAATAGTGTCAAAAGTGTCCGATGTGTCCGCTATAAAGTCGCAGTCACGTAAAAAAAGTTGCACGACCACGCAATTGTCAAAGCGATGCAGTGCCAGTTGCAAAAAGTGGCCCGGTCATTTGGCAGCCAAATGGTCCGGGGCTGAACTGGTTAAAATATCCAAACCACTCTATACCAGACAAGGCTGACTATGGACAGACAATCACATCCATTGGTACCCTATAACCTGAGCAGACACCCCCCTGGATGATTGATGTCAAAGGACCCAAATAACCAGGTTCTTTTACATATCTTCAATCTCTTGGGCAACAAGCGGCAATGTCATCTTCTCCGATATTGCATGCATCGGAAGTGTCAGCGCGTTATTACAGTAGTACATGCTGGGAGTGAGCAGATGGTAGGCCATGTTCCCATATACAGTGAGGACCATGTAGAGTGAATGCAGTCACCCTTGAAGAGAAAGTCGAAGCCGAGCCGGATTCAACATCAAACTTTTAATGGATGTGCTGTCCAGAAGGTTTTACCCCCTTCATGACCAGGCCACGTTTTGCCTTTTTTGCGCTACTTTAACTGGCCATTGCGCGGTCATGCAACGCTGTACACAAAATTAAAATTAGATTTTTTTCACACAAATGGAGATTTCTTTTGGTGGTATTTGATCACCACTGAGAGACTTATTTTTTGTGAAACAAAAAAAGAAAATTATATATAGAAACTCATTAGTTTCTATGCAGAAGTGAGCCTGATTTTGCATTTTCCATCTTTAGTAAATAAACCCCATTGTGTACAAAAGTGTGTGAATATATATATATATATATATATATATATATATATATATATACACACACACACACACATACACACACTTTTAAGTACACAATGGGGTTTATTTACTAAAGATGGAAAATGCAAAATCAGGCTCACTTCTGCATAGAAACTAATGAGCTTCTAACTCCAGCTTGTTCAATTAAGCTTTGGCAATATAATCTGGCAGCTCATTGGTTTCTTTGTAGAAGTGAGCTTGATTTTATACTCCGTATATTTTTATTTACTCTTGATCATTATACCCTTTTTTAGCTGAATAAAAAATATGTTTTACATTAATACCTGGTCCGCCTTTTAAAATCCAGAGGGGTTACACCGTGCCTTGAGCACTAGGTTTTCTTTTGTGTACTGTATTAGTGTCCGTGACCCTCCCAGATAGGGTGGTGGGAAATCTGGCGCGAATGGACGCTATCACAGTCCCACTACAAGTCACCGATCACCACCACCAATACAGTGAACAGCTGCGTAAATCCCAGTATAAATTTGTAATCGATATAAAGCTTTTCGCAAAAACCAATATTACACACATTGGGAAATGTAAGAAGACGTTCGATCCCCCCCCCCCCCCCCATTGTATAAGTTATTATAAACAGGAAGGCAGTTAACAATAAAAAAATTCTATTGTTACATGCCTTTCTGTTTATAATAACCTATCCAATGGGGGGGGGGGGGGGGAAATCGAACGTCTTCTTACATTTCCCAATATGTGTAATATCGGTTTGTGCGAAAAGCTATATATCGATTACAAATTTATACTGAGATTTACGCAGCCGTTCACTGTATTGGTGGTGATCGGTGACTTGTAATGGGACTGAGTGTCCATTCGCACCAGAAATATATATATATATATATATATATATATATATATATATATATATATATATATATATATATATATATATATATACATATATATATATATATATATATATATATATATATATATATATATATATATATATATATATATATATATATATATACATATATACATATATACATACATACATATATATACATATACACACACACACACACACAGTTGCATGACCACGCAATTGCCAATTAAAGTAGAGCAGTGCTGAAGAGCAACCTTCCAGGGTCTATAAAAAAAAAAAAAAAAAAAAAAAAAAGAAGACACACACACACACACACACTAGTAATTTACATGACTAGCACTATATGTACCTGCCTGAATGGCTGAACTCACCATGAGCCTCCACATCATACTCCTCTCCTTCAAAATCATCATCGGAATCGTCCAAGTCTTCAGGGTCGGGGTGCAGAGCCTGGCAGTCACACATGGCAGAGAACATCTCTCCTACTGAAATCAGACACACAGTTTAGCTAATGAATATCATCCTCGGTCTTGGAGCACATTCACTACTATAGAAGATGCACTGACCCCTATGTAAAATTAACACGCAAAAAAAAAAAAAAAAAAAAAAAAAAAAAAAAAAACCAGCAACAAGCAGGATTTAAGGAAACAAATTCAAATAAAGCAATCCACACATTCAAATAGTGTGAATTAAATAAAAATGCGTCACACAGGTTAGATAAAAAAAAAAAAAAAAAAAACATTTAAAAAAGGTAGGGTTGCACCAATGCCACTTTAAAGCTGGGGTTCACCCAAAAATAAACTTTCTGACATTAGCTACATCCCTCCAGCATACTGCTAACATCTGCAGTATGCTGGGATTTTTTTTTGTACTTATCGTTATGAGCCCTTGTTATCCGGCTCCGAGCCGGGAATCCTGCGGGGAATGGGCGTTCCTAAGCGAAGAGGAGTTGATTGACGGGCTGCTAAAGCGCATCACCCCTTCCGAAAATACACAAAGTCACACTCGGGTTTTTACGGCGCCTGCGCAGTCAGCTCTACACGGCAGGCGCCGTAAACGCCCGACTGTCACTTCGGGTATTTTTGGAAGGCGTGACGCGCCTTAGCAGCCGTCAATCAACTCCTCTTCGCTTAGAAACGCCTATTCCCCGCTCGGAGCCGAACAAGGGCTTATATAACGATAAGTACAAAAAAAAAAAAACAACAGCATACTGCAGATGTTAGCAGTATGCTGGAGCTAATGTCAAAAAGTGGATTTTTGGGTGAACCTCCGCTTTAAGACCGAGTATAAGTACCGATACTCACTCCCCCCCCCCCCCCAGTACTCGCTGATACCGATCCTTTTTTTTTTTATGCAATGCAACAATGGCACCAATATGCAGCACTGAGATGTGGACTGGGTCAGTAGTTATTTTTACTTACAATGCCTTCTTATGTTGGGCGATGGACGGAGATGGGGAAAGGGACTGAGGACAGATTCCCCAGTCTCTTTCTCTTCAGCGTCAGTTGCACTGAAGGCAAATGGACAGAAGACAGAGGCTCCCGTTCATTCATAAACTGAAAACATCAAAACAGTTTTACAATGCTCAGTTATGAATGTACAGTCTGTGATCACCGACTCTGCATTCAGAAAATGAAGGAGGAGCCCAGGGGGCGACCAGAGCAGGACTTGGATCTCTCTATATAGCTTTCAATAAAACAGCTGACAGCCGTGGGGCGGGAGGGAGGATGAGATGCGGCTGTCGGCTGCTTTATTGAAAGCTATACAGAGAGATCGGTGCCTGCAACTGCCCACATCGATCATCTGTGAGGCTACCCAACACCTCCGGGCTACACTGGAGGACACTGGGCCCGGTACAACAAGTATCAGATTAAGCACCAAAGCATTTGTTGTTACAAGTACTCATGCAAATGCTCAGTATCGGCACCGATACTAGTATTGATATAGGTGCAACCCCAATTAAAAGCCAGGTTTTCACATAACGTTGTCACAGTAAACCAAAGAGTGAATAGACAACCAAAATAAAATGCTTTCCTGGAATGCCTACAGAAAAAACAAAAACAATAAAAGGTATGCCATGCCAGTGGTATTCGTGAGCTAGGGATTACACACGGCTTTTCGTAGCGGTCTTAATTTTAAATGTGCTATGACAAATTTACATGGACATTAACAGACTAATCCTAAGGCTATAATGGCAAACTGTGTGTAAACCCTACAGCAAGGTTCACGCAAGTCCGGCTGCAGTTCGCAGTCAGTTTTTAAAAGGCGTCTGGTAGTTTTGTTTACCGGTTCAGGTGTAAATTTTTTACTTGAATTCACACCTGAACCGTCCCAAGACAAAAAAAAAAAAAAAAAAAAAATCGCACAGGACTCTTTTTAAAAACAGACAGCGGGTGCCACGGACATGTGTGAACTGGCTCCTATGCAAGCCGGTCTGGTTCAAATGTTATGCAGATTGGATGCAGTTCAAAACGCATCCAATTTGCATATATGTGAAGCAAGCCTAAAACGTTTTTTCAGTTTCACGTTTGACATCTTGGCTTACAGTTTTCTTAAGAAAAAAAAAAAATATATATCTCAACACAAGAGTGTAATATTATTGTAGCTTACCAGTCCTTAGATGTGGTGATTGCATTCCCCACCCCCTCCCCAGACACCTTATTTTAGGTTAATCTGGTGATTATGTTGGGAACACACACTCACCGTACTCTTATCTATAGAGGGGCAGCATTGTCAGCACAGATTGTTAGGACAATTAATCATCTGTCCGTCCCCCATACATAGAGCATGTGTCATCTGTAGCGTGGTTTCTATGAAAACCAGGCCTTTAATGCCGGGCACCTGCGATTGTTAGTTACAGAATGAGAACGGGGTTCTCTCAGGGGCGAGGAGAATGATCTCTTTCTCTAGTCCAGTGGTTCTCAACCTGGGGTTCGGGGGTCGAATGACTATTTGCCAGGGGTCACCATATCCTGGGCTGTTTCTGAAGCCTGCACCGCTCTCCCAGCCTTTTTGCAGCTGCCCAGCTGGGCTGTTCCTGGAGCCTGTGGCCACCCACTTAGCCTCTTTGCAGCCGACAATTCAGTTCACGGCATGGATGGGGGGCAGAGACTAGCGGTCAGCTGACTGGTGAGGAATGTGAAGTGGGAGACGCTGGAGGAGACCCTATCTCCTGATTTTGGCATAGGGGGTCACTGTTAAAGGACACCACAAAGTCGGAGACACAGTGAGTAACACTACCCGTGATTAAAGTTGCCATTAAAAGTCCCCACTACAGTTCTCAGATTAGCAGACAACCTTAATCAAGAGCAACCAAGTTGGCTGATCAGAACTCCCCCCAGCAGTGCCACTAATCCCTCCCCCCCCCCCCCAGGAGTAAAAAAAAAGAAATAAAAATAGAGAATACATGGAAAGGAGAGGAAAACAAAGGGGGAGAAACAAAGAAAAAGGGGGAGAAAGAATAAGAGCCAAGAGACAGAACAAGAAAGACGGCTAGAGAGAGGGATATGGGGGGGGGGGGGGGGGGGGGGAGAAAAAAATTAGGATAGAGAGAGACAAAAGGGAAAGAAAGAAGTACATCGTAAAATATACCATAAGGGGTTCGAATACTGTATGAGTGGAAGGGACTCAGGGAGCGCTAAATGTCCGTGGGCTGGGGGGGCGCAAATTACTTGTCTTGCCTTGGGTGCTGACAACCCATGCTCCGAAAATGATTTTACTGTTAGGGGTCCTCACAACTTGGGAAATTTTATCAAGGGGGTCATGGCACTAGAAAGGTTGAGAACCACTGGTCTAGTCCATGGGTCTTCAAACTACGGCCCTCCAGTTGTTCAGGAACTAAAATTCCTATCATGCCTATTCATGTCTGAATGTCAGAGTTTTACAATGCCTCATGGGATGTGTAGTTCCGCAACAGCTGGAGGGCTGTAGTTTGAGGATCCTTGCGTCAGTCACATCCCCCCCTACAGTTAGAACACACAATAGGGAACACAGTTAACACCTTGATCACCCCCTAGTGTTAACCCCTTCTCTGCCAGTGACATTTACATAGTAATGAGTCCATTTTTATAGCACTAATCGCTGTATAGATGACACTGGTTCCAAAAATGTCAAAAGTGTCCGATTTGTCCACTGCAATAATCGCAGTCACAAAAAAAAAAAAAAAAAAAGAAAAGAAAAAGAAAAAAAGAAGATCGCGGCTAATACTAGTAAAAGAGTATAAAAATTCCATAAACCTATTCCCTATTTTGTAGACGCTATAATGAGAGAGGGTATAGGGACCCAAATAACTGTCAAAACTAGGTACACGCTCCCCCACCTACCAAAAAAAAAAAAAAAATACATGGAAAGGGGGCAAGGAGTGCTTTAAGCGGAATTTACACTTTAGGTTGGAACTCAGCTTTAACTGAACAAGTTGAAGTAAGAAACCGATTGGCTACCATGCACAGCTGCACCAGAATTTATTTTAGCAAATCAACCCCAGTGTGTAGTAAATCACACCCCAATGGATACATGTAAAGATGTAGAGCTGCCACCTTTCAACTATACATACAGTCTGTTTTATCCTCTGGAATGAAGCGAATTTCTGTGATTGGGCCATCCTCATCATCACTGTCCTCACATTCCTCTTCAGAGTCCGCATCCTTCATCTCAGCTTCTGTTTCATTATCGTCTAAACAATTTTAAAACAAACAGTTAGCCTAAAGCTCAAATAATCAACTAGACATGCAAGTAAACCATACTTTAGCAATTGAACTCATTCAAAAGCAAAATATATATATATATATATATATATATATATATATATATATATATATATACACACACACACATATACACATACATACATACATATATATATACATATACATACATATACATACATACACATACATATACATATATATATATATATATATATATATATATATACACACACACATATACATATACATATACACACACACACACACTTTTAAAAAGGGGGGGGGGGCAGCACACACTCCACACATGAAAAATATATTTTAACAATTATAGACTACAAAATGGAGTGGAAATTACTACTGGAATCACATTGGTTTACTGATAAGTGAGCTTGCCTGGAAATCACATAAATCTGTTTAAAATAAATCTTGCCAATAAACAGCACAGATCACAGAAAGTGTGGCTTTACCTCACAAGTGCAGCCCAATGTACCCGTGGTTTCCATGCAGGTAATCCTTGCTTTCCCATAGACTTCTATAAGGTTGGGTGTGTTTTCTGAAAGCACACCAAGAGTCCTGCATGCTGCATCTTCAGGGTGCTTTCAGAAAAAGCATTAAAGATGGACAAATCGAATAAAAGTCTATTAAAAAAAGCGCACTTAACGCCCGCCGCACGCCTATTTACGTCCACAGAATGGCACGTACAGGCAGATGGGCGTATATATACGTCCTTGCCTTCTAGCGGGTGGGGAATCCGATCGGGACCCCCCCCCCCCCGTGCTGCGGGCAGCTTACCTCGGTGAGCGATCCGGGACGATGGCGCGGCTATTCGTTTATAGCCGCTCCGTCGCGATCGCTCCCCGGAGCTGTAAAAACGGGGAGAGTCGTATGTAAACACGGCTTCCCCGTGCTTCACTGTGGCGGCCTATCGATCGAGTCATCCCTTTTATAGGGAGACTCGATCGATGACGTCAGACCTACAGCCACACCCCCCTAAAGTTGTAAACACACACTAGGTGAACCCTAAGTCCTACAGCACCCCCTGTGGTTAACTCCCAAACTGCAAATGTCATTTTCACATTAAACAATGCAATTTAAATGCATTTTTTGCTGTGAAAATGACAATGGTCCCAAAAATGTGTCAAAATTGTCTGAAGTGTCCGCCATAATTTCGCAGTCACGGAAAAAAAAAAAAAAAAAAAAAAAAAAAAAAAAAAAAAAAAAAAAAAAAAAAAAATCGCTGATCGCCGCCAATAGTAGTAAAAAAAAAACTATTTATAAAAATGCAATAAAACTATCCCCTATTTTGTAAACGCTATAAATTTTGCGCAAACCAATCGATAAACACTTATTGCGATTTTTTTTTACCAAAAATAGGTAGAAGAATACGTCTATTTGTGGGGAAAAAAGGACGCCAATTTTGTTTGGGAGCCACGTCGCACGACCACGCAATTGTCTGTTAAAGCGACGCAGTGCCGAATCGCAAAACCTGGCCTGGGCATTTAGCTGCCTAAAGGTCCGGGGCTTAAGTGGTTAACCAGCACAAAAGCCACACTGGGCTTGCAGCCACGCTGAGGCCAAACTACAGCAGTGTGAAGCCGCCCAAACTCTTCTTTCAACGCATATGATCCATGAAGCAGGGCAGCACAGCGGTGTAGTGGTTAGCACGTTCATATTGCAGCAAAGGGGTCGCTGGTTCGAATCCTGACCACGACACCATCTGCTGGGAGTTTGGCATGTTCTCCCCTGTGTCTGCATGCGTTTCCCTCCAGGTACTCTGGTTTCCTCCCACACTCCAAAGACTTGCTGGTAGGTTAATTGGATCCCGTCCAAAAAGGCCCAGTATATATGTATATACGTGTGTGTACGACTGTGTCCCAAGCGTGTCGAGATCCTGTGGGGTAAATGACCGCACCAGCCAGGAAGACACTGGCTGAAAAAAAGCGCTTGGAGGCGATTCAGTTCACATGTGTAGCGCTATACAAGTCATTCATTCATGAACACCCTTTGCCCAGGAAAACGGACAATGTGTGCATAAAAGGATCCCACCCTCTCCGACCCACTGATACTCAACCGCTGCCGATTTGTACACATCACAGGGTCGCATCGAGTAAATAAGATACCAAATGTGCCAAGCCT
The DNA here is from genome assembly GCF_905171775.1 of Rana temporaria. Classification (NCBI taxonomy): domain Eukaryota; kingdom Metazoa; phylum Chordata; class Amphibia; order Anura; family Ranidae; genus Rana; species Rana temporaria. The sequence goes on along the minus strand of NC_053490.1, from coordinate 20,526,482 downwards.
TAAAAATCGCATGCAACCACGAAAACGGCACTGGTACCTAAAATTCTCCATAGACAATGCTTTAAAAGCCTTTACAGCTCGCTAGTTTAGAGTTGAATGAAGGCCCTAGAATTATTATATTATATAACTCAGTTGTTCGTGGTGATACCTCAAAAGAGAATAGAGATAGATAGAGAGATAGAGAGATAGATAGAGAGAGTAGGGCTGCAACCAACGATTATTTTCATAATTGATTAGTTGGCCGATTGTTTCGATTAATCGGATAATAGCCTTACCAAAAAAAAAAAATAGCATTTTTAAATTTTTTTGGGCCAATTTGTTGTTGGGCAGATTACTAAACACAAATTGCCGCAAAAACACATTACATGCTTTTCTGCAGCTTCTCCATTGAAGTATATTGGAAAAAAAAAAAAACGCACCGTTTTGCGTTAAAGTCCTTGCCCTTTCCAAATACACAGCAGCTGAAAAAATATCATGGAAATATCATGGATGTGAACGTGTCCCATAGGAAAACATGTAAATGAACTGTACTATGTTTCTGCAAAGAGCACCAAAAACCAGGTGTGTGATCCCGGCCTGAGATGTTTAGAAACATAATGGGGTTAAAAAAACAATAAGTACAAAATAGCAAATAATCGCTACTGTAAGGGTTTTTTTTTTTTTTTTTTTTTTACTGTGGGACAGTGAAAGTAATATTTACAGTAGCGATTTGCTTTTTTGTACTATAAAGGGCTAATTTTTGTTTTTTTAACGCCTATACGTTACTGGCCGATTAATCGATTATGAAATTAATCGATTACAATTTTCATAATCGATTAATCGATTACCGGTAGTTGTTTTGGCCCAGATAGAGATAGATAGATAGATAGATAGATATAAAGCAGCTAATGAAGCACAATCTAAAGTGATTGCAGAGTCTCGTAAATAAAAAAAATAAATTATATAAATATTTTTTATTTTTAGACGAGACTCTGCAATCACTTTAGGATTGTGCTTCATTAGATGCATCCCTAATAGTACCAGCAGCTAGGGAACCAAAAGAGCTCAGAGACGAGCGCTTCGACTTAATTTACTGCAGACAAGATTGAGGTAAGGACGTCAGTCTCATCAGTCTTCTCCCGTTTACCATCCGGACAGTGTTGGAGCCTGGTGTGTGTGTTTTTGTTGGGGGGAGGTTTGACAAGCTGGTTCTATACGAACTTACAGTATTACAAGGGGCCATACTTGTAATCAGTTTTCCCATTCTAGGTCTGTTTCCAACACATCCACCATCACGGCCCTGATGATGGGAGAGGCAGTTCCCTGAAAAACGTTGGGTTTACCCATCACCTGTGCATTAACTATATTCGATAAACCTCTTTCATATAAGCTTTACACTAAGCGCACCCGCCTCTAGACTCATCCAAGATTAGCTTGTACTGCGGTGCAGTAGATGTGGTCAGCAGCAGAGATTTGTTTGTCATAGGTGTGCGTTAGGATGAGCACCCCAGAGCACAAACACACATGCGTGTATATCAGCAGACGGTGTCAGTAGAGCAAAGATTGGTGTTCGTAGGGCAGTGGATAGTGTCAGTAGTTTATTATTTTTTTACTCTTTTACAATTTATTTTTTTATTTATAGGAGCCCCGTTATGGGGCTTTGGTGAAATATCAGGGGTCTAAACAGACTCCTGATGTCTCACGTTTGAGACAGATTCCCCAGTCCCTCCCTCTTGAGCCTGCAGTAAACAGTTTACCAATGCGCCAGTGAAGAAGGAAGACAGGAGCGATTGGTACAGATCACTTACTGTTTATTCAGAAAAGGAAAGGGCTGGTTAATGAAATATTTTCAGCCCCTTCCACACTCCTGAGAGGAGGGAAGATGACAGCACTTCGGGGAGGAAAAATCTGCATCACACTGGGTCATCACACACTCTGCACGCTCGGCTAGGTTATATGTGTTTACAGTTGCATAGCAGCAATCACAAGGCGCAGAGCCACTTCAATCAGCTCTGTGAATTTTGCATGTGACCATATGATCACAGTAATTCTGACGTCACGTGTGTTGGCTGAGATCATTCTCTCAGAACAGTAGGGTCCCCCAACTGGTCATTTCATTACAATGGCTGGTCATGAGGGTTAATCAGCACAGCATATAGTTAGCTAACCTATCGAGGCAAGGACCAATTTCATCTGGTCACCCACAGCTTTCATTGCATTTATTTGAAGATTAAAGTAGTTCTGAATTTTTAATTAGTCACTTGCCTACTGGGCCAGTTCTGATATTTCTCACATACATGTAGAAGAAAAAAATAATAATAATAATAATAATAATAATAATAATAATAATAATAATAATAATAATAATAATAATAATAATATTATTATTATTATTATTAATAATATACACACTTTTTTTTGCTACAAAATTTCTTAGAACCCACAAACATGATATCTTTTTTGAAAGCAAAAGCCACAAAGAATAAAAAGTAGTTGTTGCAATTTTTTAGTGCACACACTAGGGTTGTCCCGAGACCACTTTCTTGAGAACCGAGTACAAGTACCGATACCTTTTTTTTTAATGTCATGTGGCGGGTTTTTTTACAGTGATTTTGTTTCTTTTTTTTTTTTTTTTTTAGAGGGGGGGGTAGTGGATTGTCAATGTGTGTGTTTTTTTATTATTATTTACATTTTATTTTTTTAATAATTTATTGCAATTTTTTTTTTTTAATCAGTCCTGTTGGGGGGTCTTTGGTGAGACATCAGGGGTCTTAACAGACCTCTGACATCTCCCCTTTAAGACAGAGAAAGGGACGAAGGACACAGATTCCCCAGTCCCTTTCTCTGCAGCGTCGGCTAAAATGAATGGTGAGAAGCTCCTCTCCATTCATAAACTGAAGCATCGTAAACACAGGTTACGATGCTCAGTTATGTGAATGGACAGAGTCAGTGATCACTGACTCTGTACATTCGGAAAAGGTAGAAGCCGGATTTAGCGGCTCCTACCTCCGCTTTCCATCCTGACAAACGGAGGGGGGGAGGGAGAGACAAGACGGCACGGAGGGGAGGGGGGGGGGAGAGACAAGACGGCACGGAGGGGAGGGGGGGGGAGAGACAAGACGGCACGGAGGGGAGGGGGGGAGAGAGACAAGACGGCACGGAGGGGAGGAGGGGGGGGAGAGAGACAAGACGGCACGGAGGGGAGGAGGGGGGGGAGAGAGACAAGACGGCACGGAGGGGAGGAGGGGGGGGGAGAGAGACAAGACGGCACGGAGGGGGGGAGAGAGACAAGACGGCACGGAGGGGGGGGGGGGGGGAGAGACAAGACGGCACGGAGGGGGGGGGGGGGGGAGAGACAAGACGGCACGGAGGGGGGGGGGGGGAGAGACAAGACGGCACGGAGGGGGGGGGGAGAGACAAGACGGCACGGAGGGGGGGAGGGGGGGAGAGACAAGACGGCACGGAGGGGAGGAGGGGGGGAGAGACAAGACGGCACGGAGGGGGGGGGGGGGGAGAGACAAGACGGCACGGAGGGGGGGGGGGGGGAGAGACAAGACGGCACGGAGGGGGGGGGGGGGAGAGACAAGACGGCACGGAGGGGGGGGGGGGAGAGACAAGACGGCACGGAGGGGGGGGGGGGGAGAGACAAGACGGCACGGAGGGGGGGGGGGGGGAGAGACAAGACGGCACGGAGGGGGGGGGGGGAGAGACAAGACGGCACGGCGGGGGGGGGGAGAGACAAGACGGCACGGAGGGGGGGGGGAGAGACAAGACGGCACGGAGGGGGGGGGGGAGAGACAAGACGGCACGGAGGGGGGGGGGGAGAGACAAGACGGCACGGAGGGGGGGGGGGGAGAGACAAGACGGCACGGAGGGGGGGGGGAGAGACAAGACGGCACGGAGGGAGGGGGGAGAGAGACAAGACGGCACGGAGGGGGGGGGGGGGAGAGAGAGACAAGACGGCACGGAGGGGGGGGGGAGAGAGACAAGACGGCACGGAGGGTGGGGGAGAGAGAGACAAGACGGCACGGAGGGTGGGGGAGAGAGAGACAAGACGGCACGGAGGGTGGGGGAGAGAGAGACAAGACGGCACGGAGGGGGGGAGAGAGACAAGACGGCACGGAGGGGGGGAGAGAGACAAGACGGCACGGAGGGGGGGAGAGAGACAAGACGGCACGGAGGGGGGGGGGGAGAGACAAGACGGCACGGAGGGGGGGGGAGAGAGACAAGACGGCACGGAGGGAGGGAGAGAGACAAGACGGCACGGAGGGGGGGAGAGAGACAAGACGGCACGGAGGGTGGGGGAGAGAGAGACAAGACGGCACGGAGGGTGGGGGGAGAGAGACAAGACGGCACGGAGGGGGGGAGAGAGACAAGACGGCACGGAGGGGGGGGAGAGAGACAAGACGGCACGGAGGGGGGGGAGAGAGACAAGACGGCACGGAGGGGGGGAGAGAGACAAGACGGCACGGAGGGGGGGGGAGAGAGACAAGACGGCACGGAGGGGGGGGGGGAGAGAGACAAGACGGCACGGAGGGAGGGAGAGAGACAAGACGGCACGGAGGGGGGGGGAGAGAGACAAGACGGCACGGAGGGGGGGAGAGAGACAAGACGGCACGGAGGGGGGGAGAGAGACAAGACGGCACGGAGAAGACTTGTAACTACCCCCACCACCCGATTGCCCATCGGAGCATGGCGGCAGCACTGGGCAAATTGGGCTTTATTGCATTTTAAAACACATACTTCCCCAAAAATTCCAGGAACTGGGGGGGGGGGCGCGAGAGGTAACACCTTTATGCAGACTATGCAACAAATCTAGAGACAGAGCAGTACTGTATAATAGATTTGTACCTACCTCCCAGTTTGGCGTTGACCATGACATAGAGGTGCTCCTCGGGGTAAGCCGCAGTGTCCCTGGAGATGGCATGCAAACTGATGGAGGGGTATTCCAGAGAAAAGCCAAGGCCTGAAGCATTCAGCCATGACAGGCGACTGAAAGACAAAAAAATATCACATGTAACTAACCGGGCAAAAAAAAAAAAACAGGACACTTCTTTACAAATATCCCACAAAGCAAAAATCAAGACATCTGATTTTTATCGGGACTGCGACATTATGATAGACACATCGGACACTTTAGACCCATTTTTGGGACCACTGGCATTTATACAGCGATCAGTGCTATAAAAATAAACGGATTATTGTATAAATGTCACTGGCAGGGAAGGTGTTAACACTAGGGGGCGATTATAGGGTTAATTGTGTACTAACTGGAGGGAGAGGGCGAGGGACATTGTATGAACACACGATCAGTCTTCTCGACCCTGAGAGAACCGGGACGAGCAATCGCGGGTGCCCCAGCGGTCATCACAACCGCCGGGCACGCGCCGCAGGAGGCGTCTTAAAGAGCCGACTTACAGCTACAACGGCTCGCGCAGGGGAGCCAGCCTGCCGCAGTATAACTGAAGCAACGTCATACCTGGTCCAGGCAGGAAGAAAAAAAAAAGTATTTTATTTTTAACCACTTTACAACCGCCAAACGTCAAATTACATCCTTAACTTTGTGCTGTGATATCTGAATGATGGGTGCAGCTACAGGCATCAGATATCACCGTCATCAGCCGGCGATTCTCTGCACAATAAGAACGATCAAAGCGGCAGTCCCGCTGCTTGATCGTTCTTATAGGAGGCGGGAGGGGACGTTCCCCCCCCTCCGGTGCTTCTCTGGGCTCTCCCGTGCCATCGGGGGCCTGGAGAGCGAATCAGCCGGCGCTTCCTGGGAAAGCATAGAGATGACTCCACCAGTGGTCACCAGTCATCTTTATGACCGTTGGAGGCCCGGGCGAGACGTTATGACGTCACGCCCGGTACACGGAAGTAAACAAAGCCTGAGATCAGGGAATGGTTTTTCACCAATTTTACGCTTGTAAGCCTGGAGGAGAGATGTGGGGCCTTTTTGACCCCACATCTCTCCATAAAGAGGACCTGTCACACACATTCCTATTACAAGGGATGTTTACATTCCTTGTAATAGGAATAAAAGTGATCAAAAAATAAATAAATAAATGTGTAAAGATAAAAAAATTAAGTAAAATAAAAATAAAATGAAAAACATTTTTTTTCTTTTTTAAAACGCCCCTATCCCCAGTAGCCTCCGCGCAGAAGCGAACACGCATGCAAGTCCCGCCCAAATATGGAAACGCGGTTCAAACCCCACATGTGAGGTATCGCAGCGTGCGTTATAGCGTGCGCAACAATTCTAGCACTAGACCTCTAACTCAAAAATTGTAACCTGTAAAAAAAAATTAAAGCGTCGTCTATGGAGATTTTTAGGTACCGAAGTTTGGCGCCATTCCATGAGTGTGCGCAATTTTAAAGTGTGACATGTTAGGTATCTATTTACTCGGCATAACTACTTTATACAAAAAAAAAATTGGGCTAACTTCACCGTTTTGTTACTTTTTAATTCATGAAATCATGAGGAGTTTGAAAAATGATTGCGCAAATACCGTGCGAGAAAAAAAAGTTGCAATGACCGCCATTTTATTCCCTATGGTGTCTGCTAAAAAAAAAAAATGAGAGATTATATATATATATATATATATATATATATATATATATATATATATATATATATATATATATATATATATATATATATATATATATATATATATATATATATATATATATATATGTTTGGGGGTTCTAATTGTGATCTTTACATGAAGGAGAGCTAAAATAGGCACGGTTGTCAAGTGGTTAAAGCAAAAAAAAAAAAGAAGAAAAAAAAAAGAAGTGACATGTGAGCGTGAAATGTAGTTCCAAAACATCTGGGGTGCCAAGGTCCGCCATCACTTCTCTAGGGGCACACAGTTAACCCTTTGTTCACCCCTGATGCAATACCTGTACGTTCTCTGCTAGACGTGGGTGGGGGGTCCGATCGGGACCCCCCCCGGTACATGCGGAGGTCGCGTCCGCTCGGGGAGCGATCCGGGACGACGGCGCGGAGCTGAAGAACGGGGAGAGCCGTGTGTAAACAGGGCTTCCCCGTGCTTCACTGTGTCGGCGCATCGATCGCGTCATCCCCTTTATAGGGGAGACACGATCGATGACGTCATTCCTACAGCCACACCCCCCTACACTAGTAAACACATACACAGTGATCCCTAAATGTTACAGCGCCCCCTGTGTTTAACTCCCAAACTGCAACTGTCATTTTCACAATAAACAATGCAATTTAAATGCATTTTTTGTCAAAATTGTCCGCCATAATGTCGCAGTCACGAAAAAAAAAAAAAAAAATAAAAAAAAAATCGCTGATCGCCGCCATTAGTAGTAAAAAAAAAAATGCAAAAAAACTATCCCCTATTTTGTAAACGCTATAAATTTTGCGCAAACCAACCGATAAACGATTATTGCGAATTTTTTTACCAAAAATAGGTAGAAGAATACGTATCAGTCTAAACTGAGGAAAAAAAAAAATGTTATATATGTTTTTGGGGGATATTTATTATAACAAAAAGTAAAAAATATTGAATTTTTTTCAAAATTGTCGCTCTATTTTTGTTTATAGCGCAAAAAATAAAAACCGCAGAGGTGAAAAAATACCACCAAAAGAAAGCTCTATTTGTGGGGAAAAAGACGCCAATTTTGTTTGGGAGCCACGTCGCACGACCGCGCAATTGTCTGTTAAAGCGACGCAGTCCCGAACTGTAAAAACCCCTTGGGTCTTTATGCAGCATTTTGGTCCGGGGCTTAAGTGGTTAATGTCAGATTTGTCCGCCGCAATCCTGCTACAAAAAATATAAAAAAAAAAAAAAATGGGGAAGAAGCAGATCACCGCCATTACGTGAAAAAAAAAATCCAGTATATATATTCCATAATTTTTAGACACTAACTTTTGTGCAAACCAAACAATATACACTAAGATTCTTTTTTTTTTTTTTTTAACCACTTAGGCCCCGGACCATTTTGCTGGCAAAGGACCAGGCCACTTTTTGCGATTTGGCACTTCGTCGCTTTAACGGACAGGTCGTGCGACGTGGCCCCCAAACAAAATTGGCGCCCTTTTCCCCCCACAAATAGAGCTTTGTTTTGGTGGTATTTGATCACCTCTGCGGTTTTTATTTTTTGCGCTATAAACAAAAATAAAGCGACAATTTTGAAAAAAATAAATGCAATAGTTTTTTACTATAATAAATATCCCCCCCGAAAAGATGTAATATTTGGAGGAGTAGAGGGGAGGCTTCCCCTCAGGCTGGAGAAGTAGAGGGGGGCTCCCCCTCAGGCTGGAGGAGTAGAGGGGGGCTCCCCCTCAGGCTGGAGGAGTAGAGGGGGGCTCCCCCTCAGGCTGGAGGAGTAGAGGGGGGCTCCCCCTCAGGCTGGAGGAGTAGGGGGGGGCTCCCCCTCAGGCTGGAGGAGTAGAGGGGGGCTCCCCCTCAGGCTGGAGGAGTAGAGGGGGGCTCCCCCTCAGGCTGGAGGAGTAGAGGGGGGCTCCCCCTCAGGCTGGAGTAGAGGGGGGCTCCCCCTCAGGCTGGAGTAGAGGGGGGCCCCCCCCTCAGGCTGGAGGAGTAGAGGGGGGCTCCCCCTCAGGCTGGAGAAGTAGAGGGGGGGCCCCCCCTCAGGCTGGAGAAGTAGAGGGGGGGCCCCCCCTCAGGCTGGAGTAGAGGGGTGCCCCTCAGGCTGGAGTAGAGGGGGGCCCCCTCAGGCTGGAGTAGGGGTGTGCCCCTCAGGCTGGAGGAGTAGAGGGGGGCCCCCTCAGGCTGGAGGAGTAGAGGGGGGCCCCCTCAGGCTGGAGGAGGGGGGGCCCCCTCAGGCTGGAGGAGGGGGGGCCCCCTCAGGCTGGAGGAGGGGGGGCCCCCTCAGGCTGGAGGAGGGGGGGCCCCCTCAGGCTGGAGGAGGGGGGGCCCCCTCAGGCTGGGGCCCCCCTTCTCCCCGCTCATCACGGCCTCGGTCATCTGGAGGAGGGGGGGCCCCCTCAGGCTGGAGGAGGGGGGGCCCCCTCAGGCTGGAGGAGGGGGGGCCCCCTCAGGCTGGAGGAGGGGGGGCCCCCTCAGGCTGGAGGAGGGGGGGGGGCCCTCAGGCTGGAGTAGGGGGGTGCCCCTCAGGCTGGAGTAGAGGGGTGCCCCTCAGGCTGGAGTAGAGGGGTGCCCCTCAGGCTGGAGTAGAGGGGTGCCCCTCAGGCTGGAGGAGTAGAGGGGGGCTCCCCCTCAGGCTGGAGTAGGGGGGGCCTCAGGCTGGAGTAGGGGGGGCCCTCAGGCTGGAGTAGGGGGGGCCCTCAGGCTGGAGTAGGGGGGGCCCTCAGGCTGGAGTAGGGGGGGCCCTCAGGCTGGAGTAGGGGGGTGCCCCTCAGGCTGGAGTAGGGGGGTGCCCCTCAGGCTGGAGTAGAGGGGTGCCCCTCAGGCTGGAGGAGTAGAGGGGACCCCCAGACCTGCTGTCAGGCCACGCCGGCTCACCTCTCGGCTATGTACAGCGTTCCTCTCCCCAGCTTCTCCCCGCTCATCACGGCCTCGGTCATCTCCTGCTGCCGCCTCACCCCCTCCTCGGGCGGCGGGAAATTTCTCAGCGAACCCAACATTCTCCGGAACACACACCCGGTAACGCGAGCACCGCTCTCAGACAAGCAGGTGGCGCGCTACAAGTTTTCTGACAGCGACTAGCCGGAAGTGACGCGCACAAACCGCGCCTACCGACTGACGTCACTGAGACGGCGACGGTGTGCTGGGAGAGATTGACATTTCCGGTGTCTCTTTTCACAGCAAAGACTTTTTATTTAAATTTTTCAAGTAAATAGGCCAAATAATAAACTCACATTTATCCATATATGATACTGTATGGGCTAAAGTGTGGAGGGGGGGCATAACAATATGAAAAAAAAAAGAAGAAATAAAGTTATATAAATACAATATATATATATATATATTATACATAGCAAGGCATGCTGAGATGTGTAGTGCTATGACAACAGAGCTTGCACTTTTACTGGACAAATGTGATCTCATAAGGCCCGTACACACGATGCGAAAATCTGATGGAAAATTTTGTATGACGAGTAAGGATGAGCTCCGGCGTGTTCGCATAGAACACGTGCGTAGCCCGCCAGGAAGTCGGCACCCGCGCTGCGCTAATCACAGCCAGGTAGACATTTCCCGATGCTCCGCTGCAGAGATCGGGAAATGTCTGCCTGGCTGTGATTAGCGCAGTGCGGGTGCCGACTTTTTGGCGGGCTCCGCACGTGTTCTATGCAAACACGCCGGAGCTCATCCTTAATGACGAGCTGTCTGACGATTTTTCGATCTTAGTACGCTGCCGGTTAACAAGCACATCCTCAACAGCCGGTGTCTCGGGTCCTAATTGGATAAATTTATAGCAGCGCAGCCATTGGCTCCCACTGCTCTCAAATCAAATCCACTGACCCAGGGTTCGGGGCCGAGTCCTGCTGTCTGTGTCAATGGATGCAGTAGCAGGACACGGGAGAGCCCCCACATGAGCTTCCCCAGGGAAGCGCTTCCCTGTGGGGGCACTCGATGCGGGAAGGAGCTAGGAGTGACCCCAGAAGAGGAGGATTGGGGCCACTCTGTGCAAAATCCTTGCACAGAGGAGGTAAGTATATCATGTTTGTTATTTAAAAAAAATATATATATATATAATACAAGTAATTGAACTTGTTGGATCACTTAAAATAGTATTTATTAAAGCGGAGGTCCGGCTTAAAAAAAAAATAATTTAAAGTCAGCAGCTACAAACACTGTGGCTGCTGACTTTTAATAAGGACACTTACCTGTCCAGGGTGCCCGCGATGTCGGCAGCTGAAGCCAAGCAATCGCTCGGGTCTCGGCTGCCCCGCCGGCATCCTCGGTAAGGGAATCAGGAAGTGAAGCGTTGCGGCTTCACTGCCCGATTCCCTCCTGCGCATGCACGAGCTGCGCAGCGCTATGTGAATGGGCGGATGTCTCCTGGGACACACACAAGGTCCCAGAAGACACCGCTACCCATTTCCCAGGAGGCAGCGCAAAGAGGAGAAGAAAGAAGACCACAGCGGACAAGGAAGAGGCAGATTAGGAGATCTGCCTAGTAACAGACACTTCTGGTAAGTATAAAAAAAAAATATATATCAAATTTTTTTGTAGCCTTTCTGGCTACACAGGTGCCGATGCGCGTGCCTGGCGGCCGCGATGTCCGCCAGGCACCCGCGGTCGGCAGTCACAGAGCCAGGGACGTGGAGCTCTGTGTGTAAACACAGAGCTCCACGTCCTGTCAGGGAGAGGAGACCAATGGTGTGTCCCTTGTACATAGGGAAAACCATCGGTCACCTCCCCCCAGTCAGTCCCCCTCCTCCCACAGTAAGAATCACTCCCAGGGTACATATTTAACCCCTTGATGCCCCCTAGTGTTAACCCCTTCCCTGCCAGTCACATTCATACAGTAACCAGTGCATTTTTATAGCAGTGTTCGCTGTATAAATGTGAATGGTCCCAAAAATGTGTCAAAAGTGTCCGATGTGTCCGCCGTAATATCGCAGTCATGACAAAAATCGCAGATCGCCGCCGTTACTAGTAAAAAAATTTAAAATAAATAAAAAAAAAGTAATAATTCTATATCCTATTTTGTAGGCGTTATAACGTTTGCGCAAACCAATCACTATACGCTTATTGTGATTTTTTTTTTAACCAAAAATATGTAGAAGAATATGTATCGGTCTAAACTGAAAAAAATATATACCGTATTTATCGGCGTATACCGCGCACTATTTTGCCCTGAAAATCAGGGCAAAATCGTGGGTGCGCGATATACGCCGATACCCGCTTTCCCGCCATGAGTTTGAATACTGCGCCCGCATATAGCGAGCGCAGTACACTCCTGAATCTTCGGCCAGTCTCGGCGCCTCTCGTACTGACGTCCTGAGCGTACAGGACGTCAGTGCGAGAGGCGCCCGAGCCTGCCCGAAGATTCACGAGTGTACTGCGCTCGCTATATGCGGGCGCAGTATTCAAAGTCGTGGCGGGAAACGAGCGAGAGGACGCCGCCGAAGATGGACGCCGGACCCGCCGAAGATGGACACCCGACCCGCCGAAGATGGACACCCGACCCGCCGAAGATGGACACCCGACCCGCCGAAGACAGACGCCGGACCCGCCGAAGAGGACACCCGAAGCCGCAGAAGGACGCCGGACCCGACGAGGCCGCAAGACATCAAAACTGTAAGTACAAAAAAACTAAAAATCTTTTTTTCCCACAGGATTGGGGGCCAAATTGGGGGTGCGCGGTATACGCCAGAGCGCGTTATACCGCGATAAATACGGTATATATTTTTAAAATGGGATATTTATTATAGCAAAAACTAAAAAATATTGTGTTTTTTTCAAAATTGTCGCTCTATTTTTGTTTATAGCGCAAAAAATAAAAACCGCACAGGTGATCAAATACTACCAAAAGAAAGCTCTATTTGTGGGGGAAAAAAAACGTCAATTTTGTTTGGGAGCCACGTCGCACGACCGCGCAATTGTCAATCAAAGCGTGACAGTGCCGAAAGCTGAAATTTCACCTGGGCAGGAAGGGGGTATATGTGCCCAGTAAGCAAGTGGTTAAATAATACCCTTGCTCTTAGGCAATAATCTTTCATTGTATTATACAAGCATTGCAATACCACTGTGTGGCCGCCAGGTGGCAGTCTCTCAGGCAGTAATGCATAAGCCGGGTACAAAGCTGGATACTGCATTGGCTGTATAATACAGTGACATGTGCTATGTATATTTGTCTGAGGGGGTCGCCACCTTGTGCCAAAGCTTGGTACTGCACCCCATATAAAGTACTTTACAGGGAGTGCAGTACCTTAATTTGGCCACCAGGTGGTGCCCCATCAGGCAATAATACATAGTCTGTCGTTCTGCTTTATAGGGGGTGAGGTACCTGAGTCTGGCCGCCAGGTTTTGCCCCTAAGGCAATAATACATTATATCTATCATTGTATTATACGAACGTTGCAGTACCGCTGTGTGGGGTTCAGGTGGGGGTCTCTCAGTCAAAAATGTATAAGTAGGGTACAAAGCTGGCTACTGCATTGGCTGTATAATACAGTGACCTATGCTATGTATTATTGTCTAAGGCAGTGGTTCTCAACCTGGGGGTCGGGACCCCCTCGGGGGTCAAAAAATGATTTGCCAGGGGTCACCAAATCCTGGGCTGTTCCAGAAGACCACTCTCCCAGCCTTTTTGCCGCCGCCCAGAGTGGCTGTTTCTGGAACCCGCGGCCGCCCACTCAGCCTCTTTGCAGCCGCCCATTCAGTTCACGGCATGGCTTGGGGGCAGAGACTAATCAGCTGACTGGTGAGGAATGTGAAGTGGGAGGGGCTGGAGGAGACCCCATCTCCTGATTTCGGCAATGGTGTCACTGCTACAAGACACCGCAAAGGGGTTTTATTATTGTACAAGTGGAAAGGAACCTTGGGAGCTCTAAATGTTCATAGGTTAGGGGCGCAAATTACCCATCTTGCCTTGGGTGCTGACAACCCACGCTATGAAAATAATTTTATTGTTAGGGGTCCCCACAACCTGGGAAATTTTATCAAGGGGTCAGAGCACTAGGAAGGTTGAGAACCACTGATCTAAGGGGTCACCACCTTGTGACCAAAGCACGGTGTTGCACCCCCTATAAAGCACAGTAATACCTCTGATTGCGAGTAACGCGGTTAATGAGCGTTTCACAATACGAAGCAATGTTTTTTTAAAATTCTGACTCAGTTTGCGAACGTTGTCTCGCAAAATGAGCCGTTCAGATGCACTCCGAGCCACTTGGAAACACTCTGGGCCAGATTCACGTAGAAGTGCGGCGGCGTAACGTATCGTAGATACGTTACACCGCCGCAAGTTTTCATCGCAAGTGCCTGATTCACAAAGCACTTGCAATGAAAACCTACGCCGGCGGCCTCCGGCGTAAGCCCGCGTAATTTAAATGGGCGTGTGCCATTTAAATTAGGCGCGCTCCCGCGCCGGACCTACTGCGCAATCCTCCGTTTCGAAATTTCCGCCATGCTTTGCGCGAAGTGACGTCATTTTTTCGAACGGCGACGTGCGTAGCGTACTTCCGTATTCCCGGACGTCTTACGCAAGAAGGAAAAAATTTCAAATTTCGACTCGGGAACGACGGCCATACTTTATACAGCAATACGTTTGCTGTGTAAAGTTACGGCACCAAAAACGACGACTAACTTTGCGACGGGAAACTAGACTAGCGGCGACGTAGCGAACGCGAAAAACCATTGTGGATCGCCGCAACTCCTAATTTGCATACCCGACGCTGGTTTACGACGCGAACTCCCCCCAGCGGCGGCCGCGGTATTGCATCCTAAGATCCGACAGTGTAAAACAATTACACCTGTCGGATCTTAGGGATATCTATGCGTAACTGATTCTATGAATCAGTCGCATAGATACTCTGAGAGATACGACGGCGTATCTCCGCTGTGAATCTGGCCCTCTGTTCCCAAGTGCATCTGAGCGGCTCCGAACGGTTTTCGAGTGTCTCCGGTGCCCCCCTCCCCCCCCAGCTCTGCCCATTTACAGTACTGCATACAATAGAAGTCTTTGTGGAACAAATTATTTGAGTTTCCATTGACTTTCTAGGGGAAACTTGCTTTGATATACAAATGCTTTGGATTACAAGCATTCTTCTGGAGCGAATTATGCTTGTAATCCAAGGTAAGCACTATACAATGACAGATATTGGGCCAGATTCACGTAGATCAGCGGATCTATAGATCCGCTCGATCTACGTGATTTAAGATCCGCTCCCGCAAGTTTGAGAGGAAAGTGGCTAATTCACAAACCACTTACCTCCAAACTTGCGACGGCGGATCCTAAATCCCCCGGCGGAATTCAAATTCCGCGGCTAGGGGGAGTGTACTATTTAAATCAGGCGCGTTCCCGCGCCGATTTAAATGCGCATGCGCCGTCCGCGAAATTTCCCGGCGTGCATTGCTCCCACTGACGTCGCTAGGACGTCAGTGGTTTCGACGCTTACGTAAACGACGTCCGTCCGTATTCGAGAACGACTTACGCAAACGACGTTAAAAAATTCAAATTCGACGCGGGAACGCCTGCTATACTTAACATTGGCTGCGCCTGATAAAAGAAGGGGTAAGTATACGACGGGTACGCCGCTACGGAAACGTCGTAAGAAGACTGCGTCGGGTCCGCGTACGTTCGTGAATTTGCGTATCTCGCTGATTTACATATTATTTATCGTAAATCAGCGGGAACGCCCCCGGCGCCATTTTAAATTGAAAAAAAGATCCGACAGTGTAACAGATTCACGTAGATCAGCAGATCTATAGATCCGCTCGATCTACGTGATTTAAGATCCGCTCCCGCAAGTTTGAGAGGAAAGTGGCTAATTCACAAACCACTTACCTCCAAACTTGCGACGGCGGATCCTAAATCCCCCGGCGGAATTCAAATTCCGCGGCTAGGGGGAGTGTACTATTTAAATCAGGCGCGTTCCCGCGCCGATTTAAATGCGCATGCGCCGTCCGCGAAATTTCCCGGCGTGCATTGCTCCCACTGACGTCGCTAGGACGTCAGTGGTTTCGACGCTTACGTAAACGACGTCCGTCCGTATTCGAGAACGACTTACGCAAACGACGTTAAAAAATTCAAATTCGACGCGGGAACGCCTGCTATACTTAACATTGGCTGCGCCTGATAAAAGAAGGGGTAAGTATACGACGGGTACGCCGCTACGGAAACGTCGTAAGAAGACTGTGTCGGGTCCGCGTACGTTCGTGAATTTGCGTATCTCGCTGATTTACATATTATTTATCGTAAATCAGCGGGAACGCCCCCGGCGCCATTTTAAATTGAAAAAAAGATCCGACAGTGTAACACAGTGTAACACTGTCAGATCTTAGCCCTATCTATGCGTAACTGATTCTATGAATCAGGCGCATAGATAGGACCAGTGTAAGTCTGAGATACGATGGTGTATCTGTAGATACACCGTCGTATCTCTTTGTGAATCTGGCCCATTATGCATCATTGCCTGAGAGGTGACCTGGGGTGGTACTGCACCTTCTATATAATACAATGTATCATTGCCTGAGGGGACGCCACCTACCGGCCATAGCGCAGTACTACACTCCCTGTAAAGTATGCTGGTTTGTTTTGGGCGGCATGTTCCCTCTATTCCGTCGCCGTCCAGGGTACACGATGAGAGCTGAGAAGAACTGCAATGTCCACACTTTAAGTGTTTTTTTTCTGTGCTTTATTATCCAACGGGGTAAAATAATAAAAGTAATAGTTGTAGAGGTATTGGGCCATATTCTCAAAGAATTACGCCGGCGTATCAGCAGATACGCCGACGTAAGTCCGATTCTAAGGCCGTCCTATGTTTAAGTGTATTCTCAAACTGAGATACACTTAAACATGCCTAAGATACGACGGCCAGCGCCGTTGTATCTTAGGCTGCAATATCTACGCTGACCGCTAGGTGGCATTTCCTTTGCGGTCAGCGTAGAATATGCAAATGACTAGTCACGCCGATTCTCTAACGTACGCTTGCCCGTCGTAGTGATTTTACGTCGTTTCCGTAAGCGATACGCGGCGTAAAGATAAACATGCCCCCTAGGTGGCGTACTCAATGTTAAGTATGGCCGTCGTTCCCGCGTCGAAATTTGAAAATTTAACGTCGTTTGCGTAAGTCGTCCGTGAATGGCGCTGGACGCCATTTACGTTACCGTCAAAACAAATGACGTCCGTGAGACGTCATTTAGCGCAATGCACGTCGGGTAATTTACCCGACGGAGCATGCGCATTACGATCGGCGCGGGAGCGCGCCTAATTTAAATGATCCACGCCCCCTACCAGGATCATTTGAATTAGGAGTGCTTGCGCGGGTGGACTTTACGCTACGCCGCCGCAAGTTTACAGGTAAGTGGTTTGGGAATCAGGCACTTGCCAGTTAAACTTGCGGCAGAGTTACGTAAAGGACATACGTTACGCCGCCGGAGATCTATAAGAATATGGCCCAGAAAGGATAGTGGGTAGTAGGTTCAGGTGTATAACTTTGTTCGGAAACAATCCTGCTTCCAGCAATGTAGCTTTCGTCGCCACTCTAGCAGCCAGGGTGACACACGGAAACTTTAGCAAAGTCTCTGCCACAGATCTTCCCAAAGGTGGCGATATATTCGGTCCAGAATCCTTAGGATTAAGCACCCAGATCTCTCTCTTCAGTAAACGTGGGTAAATTCAGAACTGACAGGCGACCATCACTCAGCCTCTCAGTAATGGTGCGTCCTTCAATGAAGTTCAAGGCCTCTCCTGAGATACCAGCCTCGTGCTCGGTGCTCTCCAAAAAAGGTTCTTCATCGGGTGGCTTCCTCCCTCAGGACGGACAGCGCAGGACCACTCTGCAAACGTAGACCCAGTCTGACTACCGGGCCCACACAGTAGATCAACGTGGTCCCGGAGCCAGGAACACTTGAACATGCACCCCCGGCCAGGAGGGCCACACAAGGGGGGGTGGTGGGACGATAGACCAGCGATCTACGACCGCGAACCAATGACATCTGTCCCTTAACCACTTAATCCCCGGACCAATATGCTGGCTAAAGACCCAAGGGGTTTTTACAGTTCGGGACTGCGTCGCTTTAACAGACAATTGCGCGGTCGTGCGACGTGGCTCCCAAACAAAATTGGCGTCCTTTTTTCCCCACAAATAGAGCTTTCTTTTGGTGGTATTTGATCACCTCTGCGGTTTTTATTTTTTGCGCTATAAACAAAAATAGAGCGACAATTTTGAAAAAAATGCAATATTTTTTACTTTTTGCTGTAATAAATATCCCCCAAAAACATATATAAAACATTTTTTTTCCTCAGTTTAGGCCGATACGTATTCTTCTACCTATTTTTGGTAAAAAAAAATCGCAATAATTGTTTATCGGTTGGTTTGCGCAAAATTTATAGCGTTTACAAAATAGGGGATAGTTTTTTTTTTTTTTTTTTTTTTTTTTACTAGTAATGGCGGCGATCAGCGATTTTTTTCGTGACTGCGACATTATGGCGGACACTTCGGACAATTTTGACACATTTTTGGGATCATTTTCACAGCAAAAAATGCATTTAAATTGCATTGTTTATTGTGAAAATGACAGTTGCAGTTTGGGAGTTAACCACAGGGGGCGCTGTAACATTTAGGGATCACTGTGTATGTGTTTACTAGTGTAGGGGGGTGTGGCTGTAGGAATGACGTCATCGATCGAGTCTCCCCTATAAAGGGGATCACCCGATCGATGCGCCGCCACAGTGAAGCACGGGGAAGCCGTGTTTACATACGGCTCTCCCCGTTCTTCAGCTCCGGGGAGCGATCGCGACGGAGCGGCTATAAACGAATAGCCGCGCCGCTGTCCCGGATCGCTCCCCGAGCGGACCCGACCCGATCGGACCCCCCACTCACGTCTAGGCAGGGACGTACAGGTACGTGATTGTGCCTGTCCGTGCCATTCTGCCGACGTAAATGTACATGAGGAGGTCGGGAAGTGGTTATGTATCCTCCCCCAGCATGCACAGCGAGGCGATCAACCCCCACTGATTGGCTGCTGAGGAAAGACACCCAATACGCCCTAACTTAGACTGCTGCCACCCTCGGCCTGGGGTGGTACAGGCACCCTAGACAGCAATAGTGGTCACTCACAGTACAGCCATGGCTGGAACAGAGGCCCAAATTTGGCGAAACAACACAGCCAGGGGCAACTAAATCTCTGACACCCTCTAAATTTAAGGCAGCACCAGCTATGAAAGTAGCAGGGCGCTACAGTATTATTGTCTAAGAGGCAACACCTGGCGGCCAGACTGAGGTACCTCTCCCCCTATAAAGTCAAATGACAGACTCTATGGGGTAGATTCAGATAGATCAGCGGATCTTTAGATCCGCGTAATCTATCTTATTTACGATCCGCCAGCGCAAATTTTTGAGGCAAGTGCTGTATTCAGAAAGCACTTGCCTCTAAAGTTGCGCCGGCGGATCGTAAATCCCCCGGCGGAATTCAAATTCCGCGGCTAGGGGGAGTTTACTATTTAAATCAGGCGCGTCCCCGCGCCGATCGTACTGCGCATGCGCCGCCGGCTAAATTTCCCAGCGTGCATTGCTCCAAATGACGTCGCTAGGACGTCATTGGTTTTGACGTGTACGTAAATTATGTCCATCCGTATTCGCGAACGACTTACGCAAACGACGTAAAAATTCAAAACTCGGCGCGGGAACGACGGCCACACTTAACATAGGATACGCCGCATATAGCAGGGGTAACTATCCGCAGGAAAAAGCCGAACCCAAACGACGTAAAAAAAAGCGATGGGCGGGCGTTCGTTTATGAATCGGCGGATCTCCTCATTTGCATATTCGTCACGTATACAAATGGAAGCGCCACCTAGCAGCCAGCGGGAGATTGCAGCCTAAGATCCGACTGTGTAAGTCACTTACACCTGTCGGATCTTAGGGAGATCTATGCGGAACCTGATTTTATGAATCAGCCGCATAGATCCAACCGTCGGATCTCAGAGATACGACGGCGTATGAGGAGATACGCCGTCGTATCTCTATCTGAATCTCCCCCTATGTATTATTGCTTGAAGGGTGTCATCTAGAGGCAAGAGGGCAATACTGCATATAGTACTCTACAGAGAGTGCAGTACCCTAATTTACCCCTTAGGTGGGGCCCCAGCAGGAATTAATACACAATGGCCTGGATTCAAGAAGCAATTGCGCCTGTGTAACCATAGTTACACAGCGCAATTGCTTACTTGCCCCGGCGTAACGAATGCTCCTGATTCAGGAACCTCGTTACGCCGACTGCAGCCTAAGATATGCGCGGCATAAGGCTCTTATGCCCGCATATCTTAGGCTGCATTCTTGCGATGGCCGCTAGGTGGCGTTGCCGTTGTGCTCAGCGTATAGTATGCAAATTGCATACTAACACCGATTCACAACGTTGCGCGAGCCCTGCGTACGCAATTTACGTCGTTTCCATATGGCGGTTTTCGCTATTAGCAGGGGCAGCCAATGTTACGTATACCCGTCGTTCCCGCGTCGCAAAATTTGAACTTTACGTAGTTTGCGTAAGTGATTCGTGAATGGCGCTGGACGCCATTCACGTTCACTTTGAAGCAAATGACGTCCTTGCGACGTCATTTGCCGCAATGCACGTCGGGAAAGTTTCCCGACGGAGCATGCGCTCTACGATCGGCGCGGGAACGCGCCTAATTTAAATGATTCCCGCCCCCTACGGGATCATTTAAATTGCGCGCGCTTACGCCGGGCATTTTTCCGGCGGGCCAGCGCAATTTACGGAGCTTCTGCTCCGTGAATCGAGGGCAGCGCAAAAAAATTGCGGGGGAGCAGGGCAAAATCGTTGCCCTGCGCCTCCGTAATAAATGCGCAAATCTACTTGAATCTGGCCCAGTGTCTGTTGTCCTACTTTATAGAGGGTGAGGTACCTCAGACTGGCCACCAGGTGTCGCCCCTTGGCCATAATACGTAGAATCTATCATTGTAATATACAAGTGTTGCAGTACCGCTTGTGTGGCCACCAGGTGGCAACCTCTCAGGCAGTAATACATCGTATCTTCTTTACAGGGAGTGTAGTACTGCATTAAACCTCCTATATACAGAACAGGCTTTGCAAGATGGGTGAACTAGCGATACTGTTGAACGAGGAGGATTTAGATTTTGTGGGAATTTCAGAGACCTGGTTAAACAGCTCTCATGATTGGCTGGCAACAATTCAAGGGTATTCCCTTTATTGCAGGGTTCGAGAGGGTAAAAAAAAGGGGGAGGGGTATGTCTACATATCAATGATAATGTACAAGTGAATGTGAGAGATGACACCAAAAAGGGAGCTAGGTGGGATCCTTATGGGTGGAGCTCCAAAGGGATGAAACTAAGGGGAAAATAATACTGGGACTATGCTATAGACCCCCTAACCTGAGGGGGGACAGACCTCCTATCACAATTTGGATTAGCAGCAAGGACGGGAAGTGTTATCATGATTTTAATTATCTACTTGCCGACCAGCCGCCGTCATTCTACGGCGGCAGGTCGGCTCTCCTGGGCGAGAGCCCGTAGTATAACGTCGGCTCTTTGAGCGGCCACTAGGCGCCCCCGCTCGCTCCCAACTCCCGTGCGTGTGCCTGACGGGCTCGATCGCCGCCGGGCACCCGCGATCGCTCGTTACAGAGCGGGGACCGGGAGCTGTGTGTGTAAACACACAGCTCCTGGTCCTGTCAGCAGGGGAAATGCCGATCTTCGGTTCATACAATGTATGAACAGAAGATCAGTGATTTCCCCTAGTGAGGCCACCCCCCCTACAGTAAGAACACACCCAGGGACATACTTAACCCCTTCCCCCGCCCCCTAGTGTTAACCCCTTCACTGCCAGTGGCATTTTTATAGTAATCCAATGCATTTTTATAGCACTGATCGCTATAAAAATGCCAATGGTCCCAAAAATGTGTCAAAAGTGTCCGAAGTGTCCGCCATAATGTCGCAGTAACGAAAAAAAATCACTGATCGCCGCCATTACTAGTAAAAAAAATATATTAATAAAAATGCCATAAAAATACCCCCTATTTTGTAAACGCTATAACTTTTGCGCAACCCAATCAATAAACGCTTATTGCGATTTTTTTTTATGAAAAATATGTAGAAGAATACGTATCGCCCTAAACTGAGGGAAAAAAATGTTTTTTTATATGTTTTTGGGGGATATTTATTACAGCAAAAAGTAAAAAATATTCATTTTTTTCAAAATTGACGCTCTATCTTTGTTTATAGCGCAAAAAATAAAAACCGCAGAGGTGATCAAATACCACCAAAAGAAAGCTCTATTTGTGGGGAAAAAAGGACGCCAATTTTGTTTGGGAGCCACGTCGCACGACCGCGCAATTGTCAGTTAAAGCGGCGCAGTCCCGAATCGCAAAAAGTGCTCTGGTCTTTGGGCAGCAATATGGTCCGGGGGTTAAGTGGTTATCCAGACATAGACTGGACGGAAGGAACCAAGCATTCGTCTAAGGCCCCGTACACACGACCAAACATGTATGCTGAAACTGGTCCGCGGGCCAGTTTCAGCATACATGTTCGGAAACAGCGATCACAGGTCAATTGGCTTCAGTATAAATCACACAAATAGGAAACATAAGTGCCCGGATTCAGATAGAGATACGACGGCGTATCTCCTGATACGCCGTCGTATCTCTGAGTTGCGACTGATTCATAGAATCAGGTTCCGCATTGATCTCTCTAAGATCCGTCAGGTGTAAGTGATTTACACCGTCGGATCTTAGGCTGCAATCTCCCGCTGGCCGACAGGTGGCGTTTCGTTTTTTGTACGTCGCTTGCGTTTGGCTTTTTTTGGCGTATAGTTACCCCTGCTATGTGAGGGGTATCCTATGTTAAGTATGGCCGTCGTTCCCGCGCCGAGTTTTGAATTTTTACGTCGTTTTTGTAAGTCGATTCAGAATACGGCCGGACGCAAGTTACGCTCACGCCGAAACCAATGACGTCCTAGCGACGTCATTTGGAGCAATGCACGCTGGGAAAAATCGCGGACGGCGCATGCGCTGTTGGATCGGCGCGGGGACGCGCCTGATTTAAATTGTAGACGCCCCCTAGCCGCGGAATTTGAATTCCGCCGGGGGATTTACGATACGCCGCCGCAAGTTTTGAGGTAAGTGCTTTCTGAATACAGCACTAGCCTCAAAAACTTGCGCCGGCGGATCGTAAATCAGATAGATTACGCGGATCTAAAGATCCGCTAATCTATCTGAATCTACCCCATTGTAAATACAAAGGCACTGAATTTCAAAAGAGCCAACTTCCCTAAACTACAAACCTTCCTAGAAGATATAAATTGGGTTAAAATATTAGAAACAAAGAACACTGAGGAGAGATGGGTTTGCTTTAAGAGCATATTAAATAAGGACATTGGCCAGTGTATCCCATTGGGAAATAAATGTAAAAGAGCGAACAAAAGTCCTGGATGGCTTAACTCCAATGTAACAATGCATATAAAAGCAAAGGAGAAAGCCTTTAAAGATGCAAGGCTGAGGGATCATCGTCAGCATTCAGACTTTACAAAGAATGCAACAAGATATGTAAGAGTGCAATCAAGGCGGCTAAGACAGAACACGGAAGACACATAGCGGAGGAGAGCAAAAAAAATCCCAAGAAACATATATATATGTATATAAACAATAAAAACAAGGGAGGACAGACTATATTGGCCCCATAAAGAACGAGGAAGGACATCTGGTTACAAAGGGTGGGGAGATGGCGAAGGTATTGAATCTATTATTCTCCTCGGTCTTCACAAGAGAATTGGGGGGGCTTCAGTAACCAAAACTGCAATGTTTGTCCTCATGACACATCACAGGAAGCACCCTCATGGCTAACAGAGGACAGAATTAGAAATAGACTTTGGAAAATTAACATTAACCACTTAAGCCCCGGACCATTTGGCTGGCCAAAGACCGGTCCACTTTTTGCGATTCGGCACTGCGCCGTTTTAACTGACAATTGCGCGGTTGTGCGACTTGGCTCCCAAACAAAATTGACGTCCTTTTTTTCCCACAAATAGAGCTTTCTTTTGGTGGTATTTGATCGCGGTTTAAATTTTTTATGCGCTATAAACAAAAATAGAGCGACAATTTTTAAAACAAATGCAATATTTTTTACTTTTTGCTGTAATAAATATCCCCCCAAAAAATAAAATACATATTTTTTTTCCTCAGTTTAGGCCGATATGTATTCTTCTAAATTTTTTTGGTAAAAAAAAATCGCAATACACGTTTATTTATTGGTTTGCACAAATGTTATAGCGTCTACAAAATAGGGGATAGTTTGATGGCATTTTTATTAATATTTTTTTATTTTTTACTAGTGATGGCGGCGATCAGCGATTCTTATCGTGACTGCGACATTATGGCGGACACATCAGGTTGGGTTGTTATGTAGCTTTTCGCAGGCAATTTTTAGAGGAAATGGCTAGTGTTAGCGCTTCAATCATCACAGAACATCGGCTGATATGGTGTTGGGATGATTGAAGCGCATTATTTGTCATTGCATTGTAATGTAAAATGAAATATTTCAAAACTCACCATAATGCAGAATCTGCCACCAGATGCGGTTTGTCACTTGCCACGTCGCCTTCCACCAGATGCGGTTTGTCACTTGCCACGTCACCTGCCACCAGGTGTGGATTGCCATGTCACCTGCCACTTCATGTCCCATGGTCCTCTGCTAATCTCCTGCAATTGGTTCCTCCCCTTGGCCAATGGGAGGGGAGGGGTACTGCAGCTTCGGCAGCCAGAATCCACAGAGCTGCCCTCTCTCCCATCTCTCGTGCTGTTACAGAAGGTGAGTGGGGGGAGCAGGGAAAGGAGACACTGACAGTCACTTTTATGTAGCTGTAAACCCGAGCGGGAAGAAGAGGGGGGAGCAGAGCGAGCAGGAGGTGGGAGAGGACATACATGCCTGCAGCTGCAATCTCCATCTCCCTGTAGGTCTGGTCTGTTGCTGTGGAAAGTGCTGCTGTCAGTGTCGGGTTTGGGATACATAACGCTGTAGGGGTCCATGGTGTGTGGTCAGGAATATGTAATGCACAGAGGCAGTGCTGTGTCTTGGCCTAGGCTGACAAGGGCTGCACTTTGCCGGGGGGGCACAATCCCCCGCACGAAAAGAGCCTCCCCTTCTTCCGAGTCCCGTACACAAACTGCCCCAGCTACAGTCCCCAGCTGGTGGCAGGGGGCTTGCTGTAGCCTGTAGCGGCGCTGTTATTGGTGCTGACTTTGCCAGGGGGAGGGACTGGGACTGGAGCCCCCATAAGTGGCTGGTGACTGCCCAAATCGGTGGCACTTAAAGCAACTGGCGGAGGCTGGTCCTACCCTCCTCCGCGGCATCTATAGCAACTTCCTTCCTCCAAGCTCCCAGCCGGGCTTTGTGTGTTTACGATAGGCAAGAGGAGGATGGGGGAACCACTAGGACAGCCAGGTATTCTTATACCTCTTGGGCACTTCTGACCACTTCAGTTTCTGTTCGATATGATGCACTGATGGGCACTGATAAGCCGGCACTGATGGGACTGTACTGATGGGCACTGATGGGACTGTAATGATGGGCACTGATAAGGTTGCACTGATGGGGCTGCACTGATGGGCACTGATAATGCTGCACTGATGGGACTGTACTGATGGCCACTAATGGGACTGTACTGATGGGCACTGATAAGGCTGCACTGATAAGGTTGCACTGATGGGCACTGATAAGGTTGCACTGTAATGCAGGGTTTGACAAATTTGCTTGGAATCTAGGAATCTAACTAAAAAAGTTAGGAGCCAGAAAACGCACTCCGTCCCGACGAGCTTGTGCGCAGAAGCGAACACATACGTGAGCAGCGCCCGCATATGTAAACGGTATTCAAACCACACATGTGAGGTATCGCCGCGAGAGCAATAATTCTAGCCCTAGACCTCCTCTGTAACTCAAAACATGCAACCTGTAGGTTGGGGATAACCTAACTGTCTTATTTTTTAATTAAAAAAAGTGTAGGTTTTCCCCAAAAAAGTGCGCTTGTAAGACCGCTGCGCAAATACGGCGTGACAGAAAGTATTGCAACGATCGCCATTTTATTCTCTAGGGTGTTAGGATAAAAAATATATATAATGTTTGGGGGTTCTAATTAGAGGGAAGAAGAGGGCAGTGAAAATAGTGAAAAATTACATTAGAATTGCTGTTTAACTTGTAATGCTTAACTTGTAATACCAACGGCCACCACCAGATGGCGCCAGCGCACACATCTGGTGGTAATAACTTGTAATACCAACGGCTCACCACCAGATGGCGCCAGCTCACAAAAAAATATATATATAAATATTTTTTGCCCACCTTTCAAGCCAAGTCGCCAGGATGCTATTTCTAGTCGCCGTGGCAACCTGGCGACCGGGATTTGTCAAGCCCTGCTGTAATGAATCACAGTACAGTGATTGGACACAAGAGGCGGGATTTATGATTTCTCCAATCACAAGCAGGGGGCAGGATTGTGCTCTCCCAGGCATTCCCGGCCAGGACAAGTACTGTCAGTGAGTAAAGCGGTGATGTGGCGGCCTTTTTTGGGGGCATCAGATTGGCCCTGGGGGGGGTGGCTGTGTCAGTTTCATTCTGGGACACTGTATTGTGCTGGAATGAATGTGCCCGGGACAGACCTGCAAAATGCGGGACTTTCCCGTGCAATCCGGGACACGTGGTCACCCTAGATGGGACTGACCAAGAGGAAATTACAGATCGTGGTTCCTAGCTATTAGGAACTCACGATCTGCATTTCCTCACTGTACCAGTACCTTTTCAGTGTGTGTATTCAGTGTGTATGTATATTGTGTGTCTGTGTGTGTGTATACTGTGTGGCCCCATAATCTATTGCCCAGGGGCCCCATGAGTTGTCAGTCCGCCCCTGCGAGCATCGGCACCCCTGTGATGCAGCGGGCGCGTGTGTGACTGCTAGCCTGCGCCTGCTAGCCCGCTTAAATAAACCGACGTACAGCTACGAAAGTTTGTGCAGCGGAGCCAGCCTGCCGCAGTTTTACCGCTGCGGCTGGTCCATAATCGGTTAAATACCACTGAAAGAAAGCTCTATTTGTGAGATAAAAATCTCATATGGGTACAGTGTTGTAGGACTGCGCAATTTTCATTCAACGCACCACAGCGATGAAAGCTGAAACTGGGCCTGGCCAGGAATGGGGTGAAAGTGTCTGGTATTGAAGTGGTTAACCATATATCACTTTCTCAATGATAGATAGACAAACAGACGTTTGAGATGTCCAAAAAGACATTGGGGCAGATCCACAAAGAAAGTACGCCGGCGTATCTAGTGATACGCCGGCGTACTTTCAAATTTCCCGCGTCGTATATTTGTTTTAAATCCTCAAAACAAGATACGACGGCATCTGGGTTAGATCCGACAGGCGTACGTCTTCGTACACCTTCGAATCTTAGATGCAATTCTTCGGCGTCCGCTGGGTGGCGTTCCCCTCGTTTTCCGCGTCGAGTATGCAAATTGGCTATTTCCGACGATCCACGAACATACGAGCGGCCGTCGCATTCTTTTACGTCGTTTCCGTTCGGCTTTTTTCGGCGTATAGTTAAAGCTGCTATCTGGTGGCATACTCAATGTTAAGTATGGCCGTCGTTCCCGCGTCGAATTTGAAATATTTTATTTAGTTTGCGTAAGTCGTCCGTGAATGGGGCTGGACGCCATTTACGTTCACGTCAAAACCAATGACGTCCTTGCGACGTCATTTGGAGCAATGCACCCTGGGAGTTTTGACGGACGGGGCATGCGCAGTTCGTTCGGCGCGGGGAACTGCTTCATTTAAATGAAACACGCCCCCTACTCGCTGCATTTGAATTCCGCGCCCTTACGCCGCAAGAGATACACTACGCCGCCGTAACTTACGGCGCAAATTCTTTCTGGATTCAGAGGGCCAGATTCACAAAGAGATACGACGGTGTGTCTACAGATACACCATCGTATCTCTGACTTACACTGGTCCTATCTATGCGCCTGATTCATAGAATCAGATACGCATAGATAGGACTAAGATCTGACAGTGTTACACTGTGTTACACTGTCGGATCTTTTTTTCAATTTAAAAATGGCGTTCCCGCTGATTTACGATAAATAATATGTAAATCAGCGAGATACGCAAATTCACAAACGTACGCGGACCCGACGCAGTCTTCTTACGACGTTTCCGTAGCGGCGTACCCATCGTATACTTACCCCTGCTTTTATCAGGCGCAGCCAATGTTAAGTATAGCCGGCGTTCCCGCGTCGAATTTGAATTTTCTAACGTCGTTTGCGTACGCCGATTCACAAACACGCGCGTCGCAAGTCACGCTCACGTCGAAACCACTGACATCCTAGTGACGTCAGTGGGAGCAATGCACGCCGGGAAATTCCCCGGACGGCGCATGCGCATTTAAATCGGCGCGGGAACGCGCCTGATTTAAATAGTACACTCCCCTAGCCGCGGAATTTGAATTCCGCCGGGGGATTTAGGATCCGCCGCCGCAAGTTTGGAGGTAAGTGGTTTGTGAATTAGCCACTTGCCTCTTAAACTTGCGGGAGCGGATCTTAAATCACGTAGATCGAGCGGATCTATAGATCCGCTGATCTACGTGAATCTGGCCCAAAGATTTGCCAAGTAAGTTACAGCGGCGTAGCATATCTGAGATACGCTGCGCGGGTGCAGATCTTTGTGAATCTGCCCCATTATAATGGACATATATCTGCTCCCAAAATAAGGCCATTCCTTAACGTTACACAGTTGAGATATACATTGCGCCATAGAGACGATTCATTACAATC
Organism: Rana temporaria; assembly: GCF_905171775.1. Taxonomy (NCBI): domain Eukaryota; kingdom Metazoa; phylum Chordata; class Amphibia; order Anura; family Ranidae; genus Rana; species Rana temporaria. Next base: position 20,498,092 of record NC_053490.1, on the reverse strand, counting down.
TTGCCGGTATAATGACGCCGGTACGATGTGTAGAGGAGCTCAGCCTGGCTCTGCAGTGTGGAGGCTGAGAAGACATGAAGACAATTTTATTATAGAGGGGATGTGATAAATAGGCCACATCTCCAGCTCTGCGGAAAACACTGGCGGCTAGGAGCGTATCTACTCCCTCCCTTCATCCCTGCGAGAGAAGGAACACAAGCAATAAACCTTCTGACCACAGCTCACAAATACTGCGGAGACGGGCCCGAGTGTCTCCTCCACGGCACACACCAGGCCTCTGGAATTCTATGTTCGGGGGGCACATGCCCCTGAATGCACTCAGCTCTAAAAGGCAAGCTCCACTTGGTACAGTGTCCAGCCACTGTGTACTTCAGCTGGCAGTAGACTTTGACAGGCTGCTGGCAGATGGGCTGGACGCTGCACCTGTGCCACGCCCCGGAAACGCTGGCGTTTCATGCTGGTTGACCAAATCACCCATGTGCATGTACACTATGGGCCAGATTCTTAGAGGAGATACGACGGCGTATCTCCAGATACGCCGTCGTATCTCTTCGTCCGGCCGGTCGTATTTATGCGCCTTAATCTTAGAATCAGTTACGCATAGGGGCCAGATTCACAAAGAGATACAACGGTCTATCTACAGATACACCGTCGTATCTCTGACTTACACTGGTCCTATCTATGCGCCTGATTCATAGAATCAGATACGCATAGATAGGGCTAAGATCCGACAGTGTTACACTGTGTTACACTGTCAGATCTTTTTTTCCATTTAAAAATGGCGCCGGGGGCGTTCCCGCTGATTTACGATAAATAATATGTAAATCAGCGAGATACGCAAATTCACGAACGTACGCGGACCCGACGCAGTCTTCTTACGACGTTTCCGTAGCGGCGTACCCGTCGTATACTTACCCCTTCTTTTATCAGGCGCAGCCAATGTTAAGTATAGCCGGCGTTCCCGCGTCGAATTTGAATTTTTTAACGTCGTTTGCGTAAGTCGTTCTCGAATACGGACGGACGTCGTTTACGTAAGTGTCGAAACCACTGACGTCCTAGCGACGTCAGTGGGAGCAATGCACGCCGGGAAATTTCGCGGACGGCGCATGCGCATTTAAATTGGCGCGGGAACGCACCTGATTTAAATAGTACACTCCCCCTAGCCGCGGAATTTGAATTCCGCCGGGGGATTTAGGATCCGCCGCCGCAAGTTTGGAGGTAAGTGGTTTGTGAATTAGCCACTTGCCTCTCAAACTTGCGGGAGCGGATCTTAAATCAGGTAGATCGAGCGGATCTATAGATCCGCTGATCTACGTGAATCTGGCCCAGATATCTATTAGATCCGACAGGCGTAAGTCTCTTACGCCGTCGGATCGTAACTGCATATTTACACTGGCCGCTAGGGGCGTGTACGCTGATTTACGCGTCAAAATATGTAAATCAGCTAGATACGCAAATTCCCGAACGTACGCCCGGCCGACGCAGTAAAGTTAAATTGTTTACGTTAGGCTTTTCCCGGCGTAAAGTTACCCCTGCTATATGGTGGCGTAAGTGCGGCGCACCAATGTTAAGTATGGCCGTCATTCCCGCCCCGAAATTTGAAATTTTTACGCCGTTTGCGTAAGTCGTCCATGAATGGGGCTAGACGTCATTTACGTTCACGTCGAAACCAATACGTCCTTGCGGCGTACTTTGATGCAAAGCACACTGGGATATTCCACGGACGGCGCATGCGCCGTAAGTGAAAAACGTCAATCACGTGGGGTCATGGACAATTTACATAACACACGCCCACCTCTTCACAATTTGAATTAGGCGGGCTTACGTTGGCCGATTTACGCTACGCCGCCGCAACTCACGGAGCAAGTGCTTTGAGAATACTGCACTTGCCTGTCTAAGTTGCGGAGGCGTAACGTAAATCAGATACGTTACGCCCGCACAAAGTTACGCGCGCCTACGAGAATCTGGCCCTATATTTTCGCAGAGGTAGGCAATCTGTGAACCTCCAGCTGTTGCAGAACTACAAGTCACATCATGCCTCTGGGAGTAATTGTAACTGCCAGCCTTGCAATGCCTCTTGGGAAATGTATGTAGCACCCTGATGTTTAGGCAGGGTTGCTAATAAATTTATTTTGCAAGTGATAGTTGCCTTGGCCAATTGAGGAGGTCAATCGATTTCACCCTAATTCTGGAATTGCTGCACTTCTCTCTTCTGTCACTAGGTGGCCAGGTATCTGGTGACATTTGATAAGACAAGGGCATTGCAAGGACAGATTAGGAAAAGATGGGGTATCTCAGCCAATGGGCAGGGATTTTTTTAGGTCCCTTGGCCTGCTGGGAGAGCCGATTTATTTGGGTGAGGTCAGGTGATCAGGGTTCTGTGCCACCTGGTTGGCTGTCTGGGTGGACGTGTGTTGTGCTGCCACGGGCTGCTAGGTCAGAGCCTGGGGCCTATCCTGGGGACATCTGGCTGCCAGGCTGTCTGAGGGCCTATCCAGAAGCAAGAGAGCAGCGCAGGGTTGGGATTGCGGCTTGTAGTCCGACCAGAAGTGACGGTTCTGCCGGCCAGAGAACCTGTTGTGGTCGGAGATAGAGGGGAAGCTGTCGCCACTAAGGGACAAACCACCTTGTTATCAGGGACCACAGTGAGCAGCTGAAAAAAGTACCGGCTGTGCGTAAGTTACGTTTACGTCGTATGAGATGCGCTACGCCCACCGAAAGTTACGCCATTCTTTCTGAATCCAGGCCATAGTGTTTCTATGGGAATGTTTGACCATTCTTCCAGAAGCGCATTTGTGAGGTCAGGCACTGATGTTGGACGAGAAGGCTTGGCTTGCAGTCTCCGCTCTAATTCACCCCAAAGGTGTTCTATAGGGTTTAGGTCAGGACTCTGTGCAGGCCAGTCAAGTCCCTCCACCCCAAACTCACTCATCCATGTCTTTATGGACCTTGCTTTGTGCACTGGTGCACAGTCACATTGGAACAGGAAGGGGCCGTCCCCAAACTGTTCCAACAAAGTTGGGAGCATGAAATTGTCTAAAATGTCTTGTAAAGGCAGGTGTCCCAATACTTTTGGTAATATAGTTTAGTTACATAGTTAGTCTGGTTAAAAAAAGACACAAGTCCATCTAGTTCAACTAATTAAAGAAAAATGTATGCAATGCATGATCTAATTTGCTCCAGCAGGGGACAAAATAATTCTTGATCCACCAATAGGCAATTGGTTGTTCCCTGGATCAACTTTACCTATAAATGTTTTCAGTTATATTATGCAAAAAAGGGACTTTTTGTCCCCTATGTGATGAAAAAAGTTAAGTAAAAAAAAAAAAAAAAATATTGTAAAAAATGAAAGTTACACCCAAGCACATATAGCTAGATTCAGGTAGGCAGGCGTATCGTTGCGGCGGCGTAGTGTATCGTGTTTACACTACGCCGCCGTAAGTTAGCGAGGCAAGTACATGATTCACATAGTACTTGCCTGCTAAGTTACGGCGGCGTAGCGTAAATCGGGCAGGCGTAATGGCGCCTAATTCAAATTTAGCTGAGGGGGCGTGTTTTATGGTAATGGGGGGTGACCTTACGTGATTGACGTATTTTACGAACGGCGCATGCGCCGTCCGTGTACATATCCCAGTGTGCATTGCAGCAAAGTACGCCGCACGGTGCTATTGGTTTCAACGTGGATGTAAATTACGTAAATCCCTATTCACGGACGACTTACGCAAACGACGTAAAATTTTTGAATTTCGACGCGGGAACGACGACCATACTTAACATTACTATTCCAGCTATTTGATGGAATAACTTTAGGCCTGATAATGCGTTACGTAAACGGCGTATCTGTACTCCGTCGGCCAGGCGTACGTTCGTGAATAGGCGTATCTAGTGATTTACATATTCTACGCCGACCGCAATGGAAGCGCCACCTAGCGGTCAGCCTAAAAATTACACTTTAGGATACGACGGTGTAAGACACTTACGCCGCTCGTAATTGAGCCTAATTTAAGCGTATCTGGTTTCCAGAATACGCTTAAATTAGCGCCGGCGCAAATTCAGACTTAGGCCGGCGTATCTACTGATACACCGGCCTAAGTCTTTCTGAATCCACCTAATAGAAAATATGTTGAGGCCCCCCCACCCCCATGCTTGCAATGCCAAGCTGCTGCTAACAAAGCAAACCGAATGGGCCAGATTCTCGTACAATTGCGGCGGCGCAGCGTAACCCGTTTACGTTACACCGCCGCAAGTTTTCAGTGTAAGTGCCTGATCCACAAAGCACTTACCTGTAAACTTGCGGCGGTGTATCGTAAACACGTCCGGCGCAAGCCCGCCCAATTCAAATGGGGCGTGTACCATTTAAATTAGGCGGCTCCCGCGCCGGACGTACTGCGCATGCTCAGTTTAGAAATTCCTGCCGTGCTTTGCGCGATGTGACGTAATTTTTTAGAACGGCGACGTGTGTAGCGTCCATTCGTATTCCCGGACGTCTTACGCCAAAACAAAAAAAAATTGAAATTTGACCCGGGAACGACGGCCATACTTTAACATGGCTCGACTAAAGTTAAGCCATGTTAAAGCAGGTGTAACTTTGCGTCGGGAAAAAATTACTAGCGACGACGTAACGAACGCGAAAACCTTCGTGGATCGCCGTAAATCCTCATTTGCATACCTGACGCTGGAATACGACGCAAAATCCCCCCAGCTGCGGCCTAAGTTTTGCATCCTAAGATTCCGACGGTGTAAGTCAATTACACCTGTCGGATCTTAGGGCTATCTATGCGGAACTGATTCTATGAATCAGCCGCATAGATAGGACAAGAGATACGACGGCGTATCTCTTCTGTGAATCTGGCCCAATATTGGCATTAAAAAAGGGATTAACTCCAGAGATAAAACAATAATTCTCCTGCTCTACAAGACTCTGGTCCGGCCGCACCTGGAGTATGCTGTCCAGTTCTGGCCACCAGTCCTCAGGAAGGATGTACTGGAAATGGAGTGAGTACAAAGAAGGGCAACAAAGGTAATAAAGTGTCTGGAGGATATTAGTTATGAGGAAAGGTTGCGAGTACTGAACTTATTCTCTCTGGAGAAGAGACGCTTGAGAGGGGATATGATTTCAGTTTACAAATACCGTACTGGTGACCCCACAATAGGGATAAAACTTTTTTTGTGGAAGGGAGTTCAACAAGACATGTGGCCACTCATTAAAATGACAGGAAAAGAGGTTTAACCTTAAACTACGTAGAGGGTTCTTTACTGTAAGGCCCCATACACACGAGAGGATTTATCCGCAGATACGGTCCAGCGGACCGTTTCCACGGATAAATCCTCTCAAAGATTTCCGCTGATTTCGATGGGATGGAGTGTACACACCATCGCATTGAAATCCCCGCGGAAATCCTCTGCCGATGACGTGTCGCGCCGTCGCCGCGATTATGACGCGGCGACGGGCGCGACGCTGTCATATAAGGAATTCCACGCATGCGTCAAATCATTACGACGCGTGCGGGGAATCCCTTTGGACGAATGGATCCGGTAAGTCTGTACAGACGAGCGGATCCATCCGTTGGAATGGATTCCAGCAGATGGATTTGTTGTGCAGCACAGCAAATATTCGATCTGCTGAAATCCATCCCAGAGGAGATTTCTCCGCGGAAAAAGATCCGCTGGCGTGTACACACCATAGGATCTATCCGCAGAAACCCATTTGCTGGGATTTATCTGCGGATGGATTCTATCGTGTGTATGGGGCCTTAGAGCGGCAAGGATGTGGAATTCCCTTCCACAGGTGGTGGTCTCAGCGGAGAACATCAATGGTTTCAAGAAACTATTAGATAAGCACCTGAATGACCACAACATACAGGGATATACAAGGTAATACTGACATATAATCACACGCATTTGATGGACTTGTATCTTTTTTCCACCTCACCTACTATGTAACTATGTAATACAATAGGATGATTTGGCCAAGCCCCTTGCAGAACCCGGTCCAGGCAGGCCAATTATGGAGGATAATTTGATGCAGCATCCTGTCTACTCCAGAGATGTATTCAGACAGACTCTCTCCCTTCAGATGATGGGTGTGATTGAATTTGTACATAAGTCTGCGGTAGTTTCAACCCTCCCAAATACAGCGTACAGAACATCTATGAAGTCTATGGCGCCACAAGTTTTCTTGCCCATCCTCAGATTACGGATTACATCAGCTGTTGGGCTTCGAAGACTCTCACTAAGCCGTTGTCGATTCACAGCCTCTGAAACACTCCACTCTTCCATAGCCTGCAGAGCCGTACTCATCAACGTTTCAAACTCGTCTTCTCCCACTGGAGTTGGCAGTTGTCCTGAGAAGAACCTAATGCCGCGTACACACCATCACTTTATGTGATGAAAAAAAACGACATTTTCTGTGAAGTAAAAAACGACGTTTTTGAAACTTCAATTTTCAAAGACGAAGTTGCCTACACACCATAGTTTTTCTCACAATGTTCTAGCAAAGCGAGGTTACGTTCACTACGTTTTTCCATTGAAGCTCGCTTCATAAGTAGCTTCTGGGCATGCGCGGGTGAAAAAACGTTGTTTTAAACGACGTTTTTGCTACACACGGTCAATTTCTGTGAAGTAAAAGTTGACGTTTTGAAAAACGACACATAAAATTGAAGCATGCTTCAATTTTTTTTGGTTGTTTTTTAGAAGACATAAAACAACGTTTTCCCCCACACACGGTCAATTAAAGTGACGTTTTTAAAAACGTCATTTTTTTTCATCACATAAAACGACCGTGTGTACGCGGCATAAGACTTTGATGGCTCTGGTTGGCATTTCCAGATACATTCTTCACTAAGCCATCAACCACTTGGCTCATATCCGTGTAGAAAGAGCGAGCAGGTAAGGGACCCTTCTCCTGAGTTCTGGTTGAGGGCTGCCTCTTATTCTGCCCCCCCTTTGATTGGGAACACTTTAGCAATCACCCCTTCAGCCAGACATACCTCTTCCTCCTGAAAGCACATAGGTACCCCTTCCTGCCATTCTAGTAGTACCCTGACTTGTAGGCCCAGTGTCCTGGGACCAGAGCTCTCAACCACCTTCTGATCTCTCTCTCGGTGTGCTCATATCCTGGGATCTCCAGAGCAGTGCTTTTTCTCTGTTGGAGCTCCTTGACTCCTGCCCCAAGCAACCGCGGCCATCTAAGTGACTTCCCACACAGATTGTGGTTGCTGTCTGGGCGGGTTAAGGCCAGCTTTAGGCTATGGAGGGTGGCCTCAGCAGTAGCTGTATGCTGCAGATCGTCATAAAGCTTTGCCATATGTTCAAAGAAGGTGTCAATGGAATCCAGCACTTGGCTTCTTTGCTCCATTAGGCCATGAGCCCAAGCTTGCGGTTCCTCAATAAGGAGGGATGTGACGAAGCCCACTTTCACGGCCTCTGAAAAGAAAGTCCTGGGCTGAAGTGCTCAATCAGAGTTTACAATGTAACCAGAGTTTACAATGGATTGGGATCTGAGAGAACATCTGAGAGCACTTCCAACAAAGAATGATATTGTCAGAGGATTGGCATGGCCAGCCGCCGTTCACGCATGCCCGTGCGCGAACGGCGTGTGCGCATGCGCGGTTCTGCGGGACGGCGCGCGCACGCGAGCGCATCCACGTGCACCAATCAGAGTCCTGGCCTGCCTACTTAAACCAGCCCCAGTCTCATGACAGGTTGCTGGTTTGTTGTCAGCTCCTGCCTGTTGATTCTTCCTGTACCTGTGCTTGACCCGGATTGACCCGACGACTCTGCTCTCTCTCCTGAACCTGACCCCTGGCTTGTCTCCCTGGATCTGCTGCTGTCTCCAACCCCTGACCTCTGGCTTGTACTTCGGACTTGTTACCTTCTCCAGCCCCTTGACCCTGGCTTGCATCCAGGACCTGCTTACAGTCTTAGCCTTGAACTTGCTCTCAGTTGTCTGAAACTTCTCTGGTACCTGACCTACGGCCTGTTCCCGTTACTTCCTACCAACTGAGCTCGCTGACCAGCGCCACCTGATCTACTATCAACTTTCAGCCTTCTGCTGGTAACCGGTGCCTCTTTGCGCCCTCCCCCGCTGTCTCACCTCCAGGGGGCGGAGTGCGCTGAGTCGCAAAGGTGAGCTGCTCTTGGCATCTCGGCCTCGGTGAATACATACCTGACAGATATCCAGTTGCTTATATCTGCAGTGGAAGCTTCATGTAAACAAGAGGTGGAGGAGTTAAGAGAGGATGTAATAGGGCTGGAACGGAGAGTGGAAGAATTGGAGACAGGCCAAGAGGAGATAAGACAGGCAGTGGTGGATACCCAAGAAAGGGCAAAGAAGCAGGAAGAAGCACTGAACTCTCTGCTGGACCACATGAATAACCTGGAAAACAGAGAAAGATAGCAACAAGTATCTACAAAAGGGAGGAGAGAACAAAGGGATTGATGAGAGGACCCTAAAAAGAGAGGAAGACTTCGATATTTTGATAATTAGAAGGAGTGGGGAAGGGAAGAAATTACATTTTTTAATTATTTATTTTTTCCTCATGTCGGGAGCTGAGCGGTAGTGTGCTCTGTCGGCCTTTTTTCTTGCACATCTCTGGCTTTTTTTTTTAGACCTCTAAGGGGACAGGGAATTTTGCCCATTATCCTTTCCTTCGTGAAATTAGCTGACTTAGTCGTTTTTTTTTTTTTTTTTTTTATATAGTTTTTTTTTTTCTTTTCTCTTCCCTCCCCTTTGGCCTTGCCACCCATAGCTGATTGTCTGCTTCACCACTGGCCTACCGGCCACTTTTACCCCCTTCGTGGCCCAGGCCAATTTTCAGCTTTCAGCGATGTTGCATTTTGAATGACAATTGCGCGGTCATGCAACACTGTACCCAAATTAAATTGTTATCATTTTTTTTCACAAGAATAGAGCTTTCTTTTGGTGGTATCTAATCACTGCTGAGTTGTTTATTTATTTTTCTTAATTCTGGGGCAGATCCTCGTACAGCAGCGCATTTATGCGCCAGGGGTAGTGTATCTAAGATACACTACGCCGCCGTAACGTACTTTTTTTTTTTAATCCACAAAGAATCCGAGCCGTAAGTTACGGCGGCGTAGTGTATCTTTGGCGGCGTAATGGCGCGGAATTCAAATGGCTGTGATGGGGGCGTGTTTTATGTAAATACGTTGTGACCCGACGTAAACGACGTTTTTTTTAACTGCGCATGCTCGAAATTAACCCGGAACAAGCCAATGCTTCCGACGGTGACATCATTCTTTTTTTTTTTAACAGAAGGAATATTTATTCAAGAAAATGAAACGGTTACATGCTCATATCATTCAAATAATACAAAGAGGGCCGCAAGGCCCAATCATTGGTTACAGACAGTGCAGGAAAAACCAATTGCATTTAGAGGACATCATGAAAACTTATCCAGACCGGAGAGGAGGGCAGGAAGGGGGAAAGGGGTACCCCTTCCTGCCATTCTAGTAGTACCCTGACTTGTAGGCCCAGTGTCCTGGGACCAGAGCTCTCAACCACCTTCTGATCTCTCTCTCGGTGTGCTCATATCCTGGGATCTCCAGAGCAGTGCTTTTTCTCTGTTGGAGCTCCTTGACTCCTGCCCCAAGCAACCGCGGCCATCTAAGTGACTTCCCACACAGATTGTGGTTGCTGTCTGGGCGGGTTAAGGCCAGCTTTAGGCTATGGAGGGTGGCCTCAGCAGTAGCTGTATGCTGCAGATCGTCATAAAGCTTTGCCATATGTTCAAAGAAGGTGTCAATGGAATCCAGCACTTGGCTTCTTTGCTCCATTAGGCCATGAGCCCAAGCTTGCGGTTCCTCAATAAGGAGGGATGTGACGAAGCCCACTTTCACGGCCTCTGAAAAGAAAGTCCTGGGCTGAAGTGCTCAATCAGAGTTTACAATGTAACCAGAGTTTACAATGGATTGGGATCTGAGAGAACATCTGAGAGCACTTCCAACAAAGAATGATATTGTCAGAGGATTGGCATGGCCAGCCGCCGTTCACGCATGCCCGTGCGCGAACGGCGTGTGCGCATGCGCGGTTCTGCGGGACGGCGCGCGCACGCGAGCGCATCCACGTGCACCAATCAGAGTCCTGGCCTGCCTACTTAAACCAGCCCCAGTCTCATGACAGGTTGCTGGTTTGTTGTCAGCTCCTGCCTGTTGATTCTTCCTGTACCTGTGCTTGACCCGGATTGACCCGACGACTCTGCTCTCTCTCCTGAACCTGACCCCTGGCTTGTCTCCCTGGATCTGCTGCTGTCTCCAACCCCTGACCTCTGGCTTGTACTTCGGACTTGTTACCTTCTCCAGCCCCTTGACCCTGGCTTGCATCCAGGACCTGCTTACAGTCTTAGCCTTGAACTTGCTCTCAGTTGTCTGAAACTTCTCTGGTACCTGACCTACGGCCTGTTCCCGTTACTTCCTACCAACTGAGCTCGCTGACCAGCGCCACCTGATCTACTATCAACTTTCAGCCTTCTGCTGGTAACCGGTGCCTCTTTGCGCCCTCCCCCGCTGTCTCACCTCCAGGGGGCGGAGTGCGCTGAGTCGCAAAGGTGAGCTGCTCTTGGCATCTCGGCCTCGGTGAATACATACCTGACAGATATCCAGTTGCTTATATCTGCAGTGGAAGCTTCATGTAAACAAGAGGTGGAGGAGTTAAGAGAGGATGTAATAGGGCTGGAACGGAGAGTGGAAGAATTGGAGACAGGCCAAGAGGAGATAAGACAGGCAGTGGTGGATACCCAAGAAAGGGCAAAGAAGCAGGAAGAAGCACTGAACTCTCTGCTGGACCACATGAATAACCTGGAAAACAGAGAAAGATAGCAACAAGTATCTACAAAAGGGAGGAGAGAACAAAGGGATTGATGAGAGGACCCTAAAAAGAGAGGAAGACTTCGATATTTTGATAATTAGAAGGAGTGGGGAAGGGAAGAAATTACATTTTTTAATTATTTATTTTTTCCTCATGTCGGGAGCTGAGCGGTAGTGTGCTCTGTCGGCCTTTTTTCTTGCACATCTCTGGCTTTTTTTTTTTAGACCTCTAAGGGGACAGGGAATTTTGCCCATTATCCTTTCCTTCGTGAAATTAGCTGACTTAGTCGTTTTTTTTTTTTTTTTTTTATATAGTTTTTTTTTTTCTTTTCTCTTCCCTCCCCTTTGGCCTTGCCACCCATAGCTGATTGTCTGCTTCACCACTGGCCTACCGGCCACTTTTACCCCCTTCGTGGCCCAGGCCAATTTTCAGCTTTCAGCGATGTTGCATTTTGAATGACAATTGCGCGGTCATGCAACACTGTACCCAAATTAAATTGTTATCATTTTTTTTCACAAGAATAGAGCTTTCTTTTGGTGGTATCTAATCACTGCTGAGTTGTTTATTTATTTTTCTTAATTCTGGGGCAGATCCTCGTACAGCAGCGCATTTATGCGCCAGGGGTAGTGTATCTAAGATACACTACGCCGCCGTAACGTACTTTTTTTTTTTAATCCACAAAGAATCCGAGCCGTAAGTTACGGCGGCGTAGTGTATCTTTGGCGGCGTAATGGCGCGGAATTCAAATGGCTGTGATGGGGGCGTGTTTTATGTAAATACGTTGTGACCCGACGTAAACGACGTTTTTTTTAACTGCGCATGCTCGAAATTAACCCGGAACAAGCCAATGCTTCCGACGGTGACATCATTCTTTTTTTTTTTAACAGAAGGAATATTTATTCAAGAAAATGAAACGGTTACATGCTCATATCATTCAAATAATACAAAGAGGGCCGCAAGGCCCAATCATTGGTTACAGACAGTGCAGGAAAAACCAATTGCATTTAGAGGACATCATGAAAACTTATCCAGACCGGAGAGGAGGGCAGGAAGGGGGAAAGGGGTACCCCTTCCTGCCATTCTAGTAGTACCCTGACTTGTAGGCCCAGTGTCCTGGGACCAGAGCTCTCAACCACCTTCTGATCTCTCTCTCGGTGTGCTCATATCCTGGGATCTCCAGAGCAGTGCTTTTTCTCTGTTGGAGCTCCTTGACTCCTGCCCCAAGCAACCGCGGCCATCTAAGTGACTTCCCACACAGATTGTGGTTGCTGTCTGGGCGGGTTAAGGCCAGCTTTAGGCTATGGAGGGTGGCCTCAGCAGTAGCTGTATGCTGCAGATCGTCATAAAGCTTTGCCATATGTTCAAAGAAGGTGTCAATGGAATCCAGCACTTGGCTTCTTTGCTCCATTAGGCCATGAGCCCAAGCTTGCGGTTCCTCAATAAGGAGGGATGTGACGAAGCCCACTTTCACGGCCTCTGAAAAGAAAGTCCTGGGCTGAAGTGCTCAATCAGAGTTTACAATGTAACCAGAGTTTACAATGGATTGGGATCTGAGAGAACATCTGAGAGCACTTCCAACAAAGAATGATATTGTCAGAGGATTGGCATGGCCAGCCGCCGTTCACGCATGCCCGTGCGCGAACGGCGTGTGCGCATGCGCGGTTCTGCGGGACGGCGCGCGCACGCGAGCGCATCCACGTGCACCAATCAGAGTCCTGGCCTGCCTACTTAAACCAGCCCCAGTCTCATGACAGGTTGCTGGTTTGTTGTCAGCTCCTGCCTGTTGATTCTTCCTGTACCTGTGCTTGACCCGGATTGACCCGACGACTCTGCTCTCTCTCCTGAACCTGACCCCTGGCTTGTCTCCCTGGATCTGCTGCTGTCTCCAACCCCTGACCTCTGGCTTGTACTTCGGACTTGTTACCTTCTCCAGCCCCTTGACCCTGGCTTGCATCCAGGACCTGCTTACAGTCTTAGCCTTGAACTTGCTCTCAGTTGTCTGAAACTTCTCTGGTACCTGACCTACGGCCTGTTCCCGTTACTTCCTACCAACTGAGCTCGCTGACCAGCGCCACCTGATCTACTATCAACTTTCAGCCTTCTGCTGGTAACCGGTGCCTCTTTGCGCCCTCCCCCGCTGTCTCACCTCCAGGGGGCGGAGTGCGCTGAGTCGCAAAGGTGAGCTGCTCTTGGCATCTCGGCCTCGGTGAATACATACCTGACAGATATCCAGTTGCTTATATCTGCAGTGGAAGCTTCATGTAAACAAGAGGTGGAGGAGTTAAGAGAGGATGTAATAGGGCTGGAACGGAGAGTGGAAGAATTGGAGACAGGCCAAGAGGAGATAAGACAGGCAGTGGTGGATACCCAAGAAAGGGCAAAGAAGCAGGAAGAAGCACTGAACTCTCTGCTGGACCACATGAATAACCTGGAAAACAGAGAAAGATAGCAACAAGTATCTACAAAAGGGAGGAGAGAACAAAGGGATTGATGAGAGGACCCTAAAAAGAGAGGAAGACTTCGATATTTTGATAATTAGAAGGAGTGGGGAAGGGAAGAAATTACATTTTTTAATTATTTATTTTTTCCTCATGTCGGGAGCTGAGCGGTAGTGTGCTCTGTCGGCCTTTTTTCTTGCACATCTCTGGCTTTTTTTTTTAGACCTCTAAGGGGACAGGGAATTTTGCCCATTATCCTTTCCTTCGTGAAATTAGCTGACTTAGTCGTTTTTTTTTTTTTTTTTTATATAGTTTTTTTTTTTCTTTTCTCTTCCCTCCCCTTTGGCCTTGCCACCCATAGCTGATTGTCTGCTTCACCACTGGCCTACCGGCCACTTTTACCCCCTTCGTGGCCCAGGCCAATTTTCAGCTTTCAGCGATGTTGCATTTTGAATGACAATTGCGCGGTCATGCAACACTGTACCCAAATTAAATTGTTATCATTTTTTTTCACAAGAATAGAGCTTTCTTTTGGTGGTATCTAATCACTGCTGAGTTGTTTATTTATTTTTCTTAATTCTGGGGCAGATCCTCGTACAGCAGCGCATTTATGCGCCAGGGGTAGTGTATCTAAGATACACTACGCCGCCGTAACGTACTTTTTTTTTTAATCCACAAAGAATCCGAGCCGTAAGTTACGGCGGCGTAGTGTATCTTTGGCGGCGTAATGGCGCGGAATTCAAATGGCTGTGATGGGGGCGTGTTTTATGTAAATACGTTGTGACCCGACGTAAACGACGTTTTTTTTAACTGCGCATGCTCGAAATTAACCCGGAACAAGCCAATGCTTCCGACGGTGACATCATTCTTTTTTTTTTTAACAGAAGGAATATTTATTCAAGAAAATGAAACGGTTACATGCTCATATCATTCAAATAATACAAAGAGGGCCGCAAGGCCCAATCATTGGTTACAGACAGTGCAGGAAAAACCAATTGCATTTAGAGGACATCATGAAAACTTATCCAGACCGGAGAGGAGGGCAGGAAGGGGGAAAGGGGAGAGGTAGGGAGGGGGGGGGGCACATCCCATCCAGCAAGCCATATGGGGTGACCATACCGCAGAACACACCGTGCACCCACTGTGTCTCCCAAGCATAACACCCCTACCAAAGAACCCAATCGTGGGGGCTCCGCTAACCCAAATCACGGACCCAGGAGGGATAAGGGGGAACCCCGGGACCGCCCCGGGGAAGAGGGGGGCAAACAGCTAGACCCAAGCTCATTATACCGTCAGTCTCTTGGCCGCCACCCAAGCCCCCCAGACCTTGTCGAACTTCTTGGGGCAGTTACGCCCCATGTACGTTAGCTTATACATGGGGAGGATGTCATTCACCAGTTTCCGCCAGGCAGGTAGACCAGGCGGGTCAGCCGCCTTCCATTGGAGTAGGATCGCTTTACGAGCGTAGAAAGCTGTATAGAAGATAAAAAGCTTTTTGTGTGTGGAGGTGGGGAGGTTATCAGTAATACCCAGCAGTAGGATTAAGGGGTTCAGCCCAACAGCCACGCCGCCAATCGACTCAATCTCCGCCGCCACCAGACGCCAAAACTCCTGGATCTTCAGGCAGAGCCAGACCATGTGAATGAAATTCCCCACGTCCTGGTTGCATCTGGGACATTTATCCTCAGAGGTGCGGTAAATAACCGCCAGCCTCTGAGGCGTATAGTAGATTAGTAGAATAAATTTCAACTGGATGAAACGCTCCTTTGCCGATATCATGAAGGGAATGTACTGCTGCAATCCCTCCGACCAGTCCTCTGATGTGAGGGCCGGCAAGTCCCGCTGCCAGGCCGAAAATGCCCGTGAGGCCCCGGCCCCCCCAGCACAGGCCAACCGAAGGTAGACAGAAGAGAGCACCCCGTCCACTACACGTGAGGTAAGGAGCCTCTCCACCGAGTGGGGCTCCACCTTGATAGGGTCCGGAAACTGCGCCCGGACCGCATGCCGAAGCTGAAGAAATCTGAAGAACATCCAGGGGGGAAGCCCAAACTTAGTTTTTAACACGCCAAAAGAGAGCAAACGACCCTCCGGCATGACGTCTCTCAGTGTCTTAATGTTATATCGCGCCCACAGCTGCGGATCCGGCACAGTCCCCAGATGGGACAAGGATGGGTTGCCCCACAAAGGGACGTGGGGGGAGAAAGATCCGGGCTCAACCAGTAGCCTCGAGACCTGTCTCCATACCACCACTGTGGCCCTCATTGGTGCAGTAATCTGGGTGTTAACTCTAACACCCTGGTAAACCAAGTTGCTCAGTCCAGCATAGGATCCCATTATTGCTGCTTCAAGGTTAACAGACGGGTTATTGTGATCCTGAGCAAACCACCATCTAACAGATACCAACACTGCCGCCCAATAGTACTTTCTAAAGTTCGGAAGGGCTAAACCGCCCTCCGACAAGGGGAGCTGAAGTATGGGCCTTCCCACCCTCGGGACCGAGGCCTGCCAAACAAACGTACCCACCGCCTGATCCAGTCTATCAAAAAATGACTTAGGGATAGTCACCGGTGTATGTCTAAAGACGTATAGAAACTTAGGGAGGAAGGACATTTTAACCAAGTTAACCCTGCCAACAGGTGTGAGAGGCAGGGTCTTCCAGGCCGCGCATCTATGGAGAAACTTCTGGAGAACAGGGTTCACATTGGCCTCGATGTATTCAGACAGGTTTCTGCGAACCATGATGCCCAGATACTTAAAACTGTCGACCCACTGAAGCGGAGCCGGCAGATCATCGGGAGGGGGCGATCGCGTCAGAGGAAAAAGGACCGACTTGTCCCAATTGATCCGAATACCGGAAAACCTGCCAAACGTGTTAATAACTGAAAGCGCAGTGGATAGGGAGCTGTCTGAGTCATTAAGGTAGAGGAGAGTGTCGTCCGCATACATAGACACCCTTTCGACAACAGAGCAGACCGTAATACCGGTAACCTCAGGGGTGGAGCGAAGCATAATAGCCAGTGGCTCGATGGCAAGGGCGAACAGGACCGGGGAGAGAGGGCACCCCTGTCTTGTACCTCGATGGAGTGGGAAGGATGCAGAGAGGGAGCCATTTATCCGAACCCTCGCCGTCGGATTGGCGTACAACATCCTGAGCCAAGAGATGAACTGTGGACCTAGGCCGAATCTCTGTAAGACCTCCCACAAGTATTCCCACTCCACCGAGTCAAAGGCCTTCTCGGCGTCGAGGGAGGCAATAACCTCCTCTCCCCCCCTCCCGGCCACACGATCAATAACCGTGAACAGCCTTCGTAAATTTATGTCCGTCCCTTTGCCCGGCATAAATCCGGTCTGGTCCCCATTAATCAAAGAAAGTATCACTGTACCGAGCCGATTCGCCAATACCTTAGTAAATATCTTTGCGTCAACGTTCAATAACGAAATCGGTCTGTACGACGAGCAGAGTGCAGGGTCCTTCCCCGGTTTGGGAATCACCACGACAACTGCCCGCTGCATGGAGGGGGGCAATGAGTGTCTCCGGAGGGAGGTCAGTAGGGCCCCCCGGTATCGCGCTCCCAGGGCGGCCCCGCGGTGACATCATTCTACTCAAATCCCTATTTGCGAACGACTTACGCAAACGACATAAAAATTTCAAATTTCTACGCGGGAAGGACGGCCATACTTAACATTGAGTACGCCTCATAATAGTAGCTTTAACTATACGCCAGAAAAAGCTGAACGCAAACGACGTAAAAAAATGCGCCGGCCAGACGTAGGTTCGTGGATCGCCGTAACTAGCTAATTTGCATACTCGACTCGGAATTCGACAGAAAAACACCACCTAGCGGCCGCCGAAAAATTGCAGCTTAGATCCGACGGCGTACTAAGATGTACGCCTGTCGGATCGACCCGAGATGCCGTTGTATCTTGTTTTGTGGATACAAAACAAAGATACGACGCGGGAAATTTTAAATTACACCGGCGTATCAATAGATACGCCAGCATAATTCTTTTGTGGATCTGCCCCTCTGTCAGTAAATTTTGTAAATAAGAAATTTTTCTCCTTCACTAATAGGCTGAACTGGTGGGCATTGATAAGGTGCCCGGTAGGCAAGTGGTTAACTAATTCAGCCCTGGAAGCATTTACCCCCTTCCTGACCAGAGCACTTTTTGCGATTCAGCACTGTGTAGATTTAACTGACAATTGCGCGGTCGTGCGATCCTGTACCCAAACAAAATTGACTTGCCTTTTTTCCCACAAATAGGGATTTCTTTTGGTGGTATTTGATCACCTCTGCGGTTTTTATTTTTTGCCCTATAAACAAAAAAAGAGCGACAATTTTGAAAAAAAAGCAATATTATTTACTTTTTGCTATAATAAATATCCCTAAATAATCTATAAAAAAAAAAAAATTCTTTCTCAGTTTAGGCCGATACGTATTCTTCTACATATTTTTGGTGAAGAAAAAAAACGCAATAAGCGTTTATTAATTACTTTGAGCAAAAGTAATGCGTCTACAAAATAGGGGATAGATTTATGGCATTTTTATTATTATTATTTTTTATTAGCGGCGAGCTGCGATTTTTATCGTGCGAGAAAGGGGTTAAAGGGTCACTAAAGGAATTTATTTTTTTCTTTAAAATAACAAACATATCATACTTACAAAGTGTAATGGGGTGATACTGCGCTGGTCTATAAAGGTGTGGAATTGATATTGATGTAGATGTTAAAACAATGCCGCAAGGTATTGAAATCAGAATATATGGTATTGAGCATTCACAGGCAAGCAAGCCAGCAGTACCCCATGAGAAGGTGATTGTTTATTGAAGTTTTCTAAAGTTTAAAGTTTTGGCAAGCGGAGCAAGAGTTACACTGGGGTAGATTCAGGTAGCTTTGCGCTTTTCTTACAGAGGCGCAGCGTACCGTTTTGCCGCTGCGCCTCCGTAAATTACCTGCGCTACGCTTGATTCATGGAGCAGTAGCTCCGTAATTTGCGTGAGCGCTCCGGAAAACTGCCCGGCGTAAGCGCGCGTAATTTAAATGATCCCATAGGGGGCGTGGAGCATTTAAATTAGGCACGTTCCCGCGCCGAGCGTAGTGCGCATGCTCCGTCGGGAAACTTTCCCGATGTGCATTGCGGTAAATGACGTCGCAAGGACGTCATTTGCTTCTAAGTGAACGTGAATGGCATCCAGCGTCATTCACGATTCACTTACGCAAACGACGTAATTTTCAAATTTCGCGACGCGGGAACGACGGCTCCTGCTAATAGCAGGAGCAGCCTTACGCGGAACCCGACGAACGCAAACGACGTAAACTGCGTATGCAGGGCGCGCGTACGGTTGTGAATCGGCGTTAGTATGCAATTTGCATACTCTACGCTGACCACTACGGGAACGCCACCTAGCGGCCTGCGTAAGAATGCAGCCTACGATACGACGGCATAAGGAGCCTTATGTCAGTCATATCTTAGGCTGCAGTCGGCGTATCGAGGTTCCTGAATCAGGAGCATTCGAAACGCCGGCGCAAGTAAGCAATTGCGCTGCGTAACTATGGTTACGCAGACGCAATTGCTTTCTGAATCTACCCCATTGTGAATACTGAGGTGGAGATCTTTTTGCTGGATTGACTGAGAATCAACAGGGCTGATGAGCCAAATGTGCACATGATCTCTTTCATTAGGGATCCACTCAATTCGGTAAGCAGATTAGAGGTGGAGGCTTTCATCTATTCTGCTATACAGACACGGTTTCCTGGGATATTTTCAGCACTTTCCTGCGACTTGCATTTGAATTTGCACGGAGATTGAACATTTTATGAACTTTTATTTGGGATTTATTACATGTGTTTTGCACTGAGGTTCATGCATGCACATGTCACTTTACTCAAGTTTTCTTTCATATGAACTTTTGATCATCACTATTTGCATGGTTGTCACGTACTTACCAGCATTATATGTAATATAATCTATGTTGGCATACTGATCACCTTATTTGATCCACTGTTCGCGCAGCGCAGCTTAATTTTTATTTATATCATACTTACCTCCACTGTGCAGTTCGTTTTGCACAGAGTGGCCCCGATCCTCATCTTCTAGGGTCCTTCGGCAGCTGTCTCTGGTCCTCCCCGCAAGAACTCATCACATTCATGCGAAAGAGCTCGCATGGTGATGAGTCCTTGCGGGCGCGCTCCCGTGATACAGCGAGCGGCCACAGCCGCTCGCTGTATCACTTGGCCCCGCCGCGTCACTGGATGTGATTGACAGCAGCGCCAGCCAATGGCTGCGCTGCTCTCAATCCATCCGCTCTTGTCAGTCAGTGGCCAGGCTGAGCGGCGAACAGGATCTCGGGAACGAGCGCAGGATTTTCGAGGGGTCAGGTAAGTAAAACGGGGGCTCGGGCGGCATCATCATCAGATGTTTTTTCACCTTAATGCATTAAGGTGAATTTTTTTTTCCTTTACAACTCTTTTAAGTGTGTCCTAGGGAGTGATTCTAACTGTGGGGGGGGGGGGGGCTACCAGTGTCATGACATTGATCACTGCTCCCAATCACAGGGAGCAGTAGATCAGTGTCCTGTTACAAGGCAGAACAGGGCAATGCCTTGTTTACATAGGCATCTCCCTGTTCTGCTGCTCTGTTTCACTATCGCGGGACACCGGTGGACATCAAGTCTGCGGGTCCCGCGGGCACTGTTCACGGACTCTGCGGCGGGTGCGCACGCACCGCCAGTCCGGCAGGATTTTCTAATTTAGACAAATTTGTTAATTTGGCAAATTCGAAATTTCAGAAATAAGAATGAAAATCCGAAAAATAAGAACGAAAATCTGAAATAATAACTAACTAAGGGCCCTTTCACACTGGTGCGTTTTTGCCGCGTTTTTGCGGTAAAAATAGCGCTATTAAAACGTCCCCCATGCCCCTCTCCATTGAAATGAATTAAAATAGCGATTTTAACGCTCCGTTTTTGCCGCATTTTTACCGCGTTTGTACAGCGGTTTTTAATTAATTTCAATGGAGGGGGCATGGGGAGAGTTTTATGGGCGTTTTAATAGCACTATTTTTACCGCAAAAACGCGGCAAAAACGCACCAGTGTGAAAGGGCCCTAATAATAATAACTATTACTACCTATTAACCACTTAAGGACCGCCTCCTGCACATTTACGTCGGCAGAATGGCACGGCTGGGCACATATACGTACAGGTACGTCCTGTGCTAGTGCCCAGCCGTGGGTCGCGGGAAGCTACGGGACCGCGGGACCCGCGGACCCGATCGCCGCTGGAGTCCCACGATCGGTCCCCGGAGCTGAAGAACGGGGAGAGCCGTGTGTAAACGCAGCTTCCCCGTTCTTCACTGTAGCGGCGTCATCGATCGTGTGATCCCTTTTATAGGGATACACAATCGATGACGTCAAACCTACAGCCGCACCCCCTACAGTTAGAAACACAGATGAGGTCACTCTTAACCCCTTCATCGCCACCTTGTGGTTAACTCCCAAACTGCAATTGTCATTTTCACAGTAAACAATGCATTTTTAATGCATTTTTTGCTGTGAAAATGACAATGGTCCCAAAAATGTGTCGAAATTCTCCGAAGCGTCCGCCATAATGTCGCAGTCACGAAAAAAATCTCTGATCGCCGCCATTAGTAGTAAAAAAAATAAATAATAAAAATGCAATAAAACTATCCCCTATTTTGTAGACGCTATAAATTTTTCGCAAACCAACCGATAAACGCTTATTGCGATTTTTTTTACCAAAAATAGGTAGAAGAATAAGTATCGGCCTAAACTGAGGAAAAACATTTTTTTTTATATATTTTTGGGGGATATTTATTATAGCAAAAAGTAAAAAATATTGAATTCTTTTCAAAATTGTCGCTCTATTTTTGTTTATAGCGCAAAAAAATAAAAACCGCAGAGGTGATCAAATACCACCAAAAGAAAGCTCTATTTGTGGGAAAAAAAGGACGCCAATTTTGTTTGGGAGCCACTTTGCACGACCGCGCAATTGTCTGTTAAAGCGACGCAGTGCCGAATCGCAAAACCTGGCCGGGTCCTTTAGCTGCCTAAAGGTCCGGGTCTTAAGTGGTTAAATTGTAGGTATGGGGATTTCCTTTCAAATTTGGCTCTTAGGCTCCATTCACACCTATGCGTTTTTACGCCTGAAGCCCGACGCTACAATATACGCCGGAGGGTCGAAATTGCTTTGTTCTCTATGGAGACTGTTCACATCTCCTAACGCAGAACGCCGTACGTCGATAGAACGCCGAACGACGACTTTCAAACAAGTCCAGGACCCTTTTTCGACGCGCGTATCGGGCGGCTTCGGCGTTCGGCGTAGCCGACAATGAATGTGAAAAAAAAAAGCGCGGTTAAATACGACGCGTTTTGTCGCCGCAAATCGCGGGACAAAACGCCTATTTTTTGTCGCCGCAAATACGTCGAAAAACGCCTACGCAAAGGTGTGAATGCAGCCTGAGTGAACGTAACCAATACGCATTTATCGGAAGTTACAAATTATTCGGAAATAACGAATGCCGCATCTAAACGAATGGAATGTAACGAATTAATAATAATAACAATAATAATAAAAAAAAAAAACGTTTATTATTATTAATTTTTATTAACTAGTTCCATTTCGTTTAGATGCGGCATTCGTTATTTTGGAATAATTCGTAACTTCAGATAAATTCGAAAAGGAATTTCCAATACCTACAATTTAATAGTTATTATTTCAAATTTACATTATTATCGAAAAAAAAAAGAACGAAAAAAAAAAACGAAAACGAATGAATTTTTCGTACATGACATGTTGGGTATCAATGTATTCGGTGTAACATCATCATCCTGGTATTGAGGTGATTGCTATCTAGCCGTGTGGGAGGAGCTTAGATAATATGGAGAAACCAATCAGAGGAGTGATCCGCACTGACAATCCCCCTCCCCTCTACTACTTCTAGGTCTTGCTGTAGACTTGATCTGCAGCGACCGTTACGCTTTGGTACGTCGCCCCCCTGCTGCTTTCCTATTGGCTGACGTCAGTTGTGCCACACCCCCTCAGCAAGCTCGTGCGGGAGACGCGCGCTTTAAACATAATTAGGAGGCGCTGGTGTCCGCGATCCTCCGCCGCCCGTCACCTAGATGAACGGAGAGGGAGGGGAGCTCCGTGACAGCCCCGCACCGGGACTCCCCTCACCATCGTAACCCGTACCGGAATGACCAATAAAGTTAACTGAGGAGTAAAAATAAAATAATAAAAAAAAACGTGTCTCTCTTTGTTGTGTTGAGTACAATGATGAGGAGGAGGGGGGAGTGGCCATGTAGAGGAAGGGGCGGGGACGCACGGTCCGTGCCCGGTGCATTGTGGGACATGGTGGGCTCCAGTCAGGAGGCGGTGTAGATCGCCACCGGAGAAATTTCGGCCTTTTCTTATTCCTCACACCGAACCGCGGTCCTCCTTCCACCCCCGTGCCCGACTACCCCTTCCTGCGCGCCCCCGGACACCGAGCCTGTGTCTGCTATGGAGGGGGAGCGCGCACCCTCCTCCCCGCGGGACCGCGCTCCGCCTCCAAACTCCAAGATGGCGGAGGCTGGAGAGGAGGCTCCGGCTTCCCCGGTGCTCGGTCCTGCGGGGCCCGGGAAAGCGGGATCGTTTCCGGACTACGCCGTCCTCTGCTCCTTCATGGAGAGGTACGGAGCCGCCCTGGACCTGCCCGAGATCACCTTCCCCGAGCTGGAGGAGGCCCTGGAGGAGACCAAAGCAGGTGAGGCACACACACCGGGGGAGAGAGAGAGGGAACCGGACACCGGGGAGAGAGAGGGGACCGGACACCGGGGAGAGATACCTAAATCCGGGACATATCACCCCACCCCCCTTATCCATATTATTATTATTGATATCCATATCCTCTCCATCACTACTCTCATCATCATCCCCATCCTCTCCATCACTACTCTGATCATCATCCCCATCCTCTCCATCACTACTCTCATCATCATCCCCATCCTCTCCATCACTACTCTGATCATCATCCCCATCCTCTCCATCACTACTCTCATCATCATCCCCATCCTCTCCATAACTACTCTTATCATCATCATCCCCATCCTCTCCATCACTACTCTTATCATCATCCCCTCCATCACTACTCTTATCATCATCATCATCCCCTCCATCACTACTCTTATCATCATCATCATCCCCTCCATCACTACTCTTATCATCCCCATCCTCTCCATCACTACTCTTATCATCATCCCCATCCCCTCCATCACTACTCTTATCATCATCCCCATCCTCTCCATCACTACTCTTATCATCATCCCCATCCTCTCCATCACTACTCTTATCATCCCCATCCTCTCCATCACTACTCTTATCATCATCATCCTCTCCATCACTACTCTTATCATCATCATCCTCTCCATCACTACTCTTATCATCCTCTCCATCACTACTCTTATCATCCTCTCCATCACTACTCTTATCATCCTCTCCATCACTACTCTTATCATCCTCTCCATCACTACTCTTATCATCCTCTCCATCACTACTCTTATCATCCTCTCCATCACTACTCTTATCATCCTCTCCATCACTACTCTTATCATCCTCTCCATCACTACTCTTATCATCCTCTCCATCACTACTCTTATCATCCTCTCCATCACTACTCTTATCATCCTCTCCATCACTACTCTTATCATCCTCTCCATCACTACTCTTATCATCCTCTCCATCACTACTCTTATCATCCTCTCCATCACTACTCTTATCATCATCATCCTCTCCATCACTACTCTTATCATCATCATCCTCTCCATCACTACTCTTATTATTATTATTATTATCATCCTCTCCATCACTACTCTTATCATCATCCCCTCCATCACTACTCTTATCATCATCCCCATCCCCTCCATCACTACTCTTATCATCATCCCCATCCTCTCCATCACTACTTTTATCATGATCCCCATCCTCTTCATCACTCCTCTCATCATCCTCTCCATCACTACTCTTATTATCATCATCATCATCATCATCATCATCATCATCACTACTTTTATCATCATCATCGCCCCCATCCTCTCCATCACTACTCTTATCATCATCCCCATCCCCTCCATCACTACTCTTATCATCATCCCCATCCTCTCCATCACTACTCTTATCATCATCCCCATCCCCTCCATCACTACTCTTATCATCATCCCCATCCTCTCCATCACTACTCTTATCATCATCCCCATCCTCTCCATCACTACTCTTATCATCATCCCCATCCCCTCCATCACTACTCTTATCATCATCCCCATCCTCTCCATCACTACTCTTATCATCATCCCCATCCTCTCCATCACTACTCTTATCATCATCCCCATCCCCTCCATCACTACTCTTATCATCATCCCCATCCTCTCCATCACTACTCTTATCATCATCCCCATCCTCTCCATCACTACTCTTATCATCATCCCCATCCCCTCCATCACTACTCTTATCATCATCCCCATCCTCTCCATCACTACTCTTATCATCATCCCCATCCTCTCCATCACTACTCTTATCATCATCCCCATCCTCTCCATCACTACTCTTATCATCATCCCCATCCCCCTCCACCCGTACCTTCTCCATCTCGACCAGCACCATCAGTAATAGGAATGCACCGATACCCTTTTTTTTTTAGTACTCGCCGTGACAAATTACCGATAACTTTGTTTTCACTTCTCCTGTCAGCAATGTTACAAAGCATTGAAAAGTTATTTACAAAATAAATAAATTGATTTATTTTTTAATTTTGCGCTTTTTCAATGTGAAGTGTAAATATTTGTTGATATGTATTGTGTGTACAAATATTCACTAACAAAGCAAACAAAAAAGGTTTTCATTTGATTATAAAATAAAAGTGAACAAAAAAAGCGGGAAAATAATAATTACCTGGAGGAGAATAGGGAGTTAATTAAGGCTGATTAGAGTGCATTAAGGGTTAATAAGGGGTTACACGGAGGAACCTGTGTTCATCCCTTTGATCTGCAGATGAAGAAACAAAGTTACAAAAACAATGTTTCTTTTTATTTTAGTGTTTCGGGGCTGAGCAATGTTGTTGTTAAACATTGGCAGCTGCTTTGTTTGTTTTGTTTTTTATTTGAGGCTCCAATTACCAGACTTTTTTTAACATTTCAGCTGTCAAAAGGGGAGACCCACTGACAGCTCAAAGAACCGAGCCTGAAAGTATCGGTGCCTTTGCACGCATACCGATACTTGTGCAAATACTCGGTATCGGCACCGATTACTAGTATTGGTGCAACCCTAATCAGTACCTTCCCCATTCACCATCAGTACCTTCTCCACCCCTCATCCCGACTATCACCATCAGTACCTTCTACTTCTCCATCCCAACCATCACTACCTTCTCCATTCCCCATCCCGACTATCACCATCAGTACCTTCTCCATCCCGACCAGCACCATCAGTACCTTCTCCATTCCCAGCACCATCAGTACCTTCTCCATCCCAACCAGCACCATCAGTACCTTCTCCATTCCCAGCACCATCAGTACCTTCCCCATCCCCATCCCGACCAGCACCATCAGTACCTTCCCCATCCCGACCAGCACCATCAGTACCTTCCCCATCCCGACCAGCACCATCAGTACCTTCCCCATCCCGACCAGCACCATCAGTACCTTCCCCATCCCGACCAGCACCATCAGTACCTTCTCCATCCCGACCAGCACCATCAGTACCTTCTCCATCCCCATCCCGACCAGCACCATCAGTACCTTCTCCATCCCCATCCCGACCAGCACCATCAGTACCTTCTCCATCCCCATCCCGACCAGCACCATCAGTACCTTCTCCATTCCGACCAGCACCTTCTCCATTCCCCATCCCAACCAGCACCATCAGTACCTTCACAATTCCTCATCCCAACCAGCATCATCAGTACCTTCTCCATTCCCATCCTGACCAGTAAGTAACTTCTCCATTTCCCATCACCACCTTCTCCATTCCCCATCCTAACCATCACTACCTTCTCCATCCTGACCATCAGTACCTTCTACTTCTCCATCCCGACCAGCACCATCAGTACCTTCTCCATTCCCAGCACCATCAGTACCTTCTCCATCCCAACCAGCACCATCAGTACCTTCTCCATTCCCAGCACCATCAGTACCTTCTCCATCCCCATCCCGACCAGCACCATCAATACCTTCTCCATCCTGACCATTACCATCAGTACATTCTCCATTCCTCATCAGCACCTTCTCCATTCCCCATCCCAACCAGCACCATCAGTACCTTCTCCATTCCCCATCAGTACCTTCTCCATTCCCCATTCCGACCAGTACCATCTCCATCCTGACCATCACTTCCCACACCTCCTCCATCCCTGTCCTGACCATCACAGCCAGCCGTACCCTCTCCATTCCCTATCACTATCCATACATCCCCGACCACCACAGATGTTAATTCCTCTATCCTCAAACTATTACTGCCCTTCTCTCTTCCATTCTTCACCACCATCCTTTTCTTGGCCCTGTCAGCCCATTCCTCCTCCGTCCCCCAACCAATATTATCATGGTCACTGCTGTTCTCACCACCATCTCTATCCTGACCCTTCACAGCATCATCCTCCTGCAGCATACATTACTTTGACTGCCGTCACCCATACATCCTTTCTCCTATCACCCTAGTACTGCCCGTACCCCTGACCTCTGCTTGGTGGCAGGGTGAAGCACTTGTTGCATTTCTTGTGACAATCCAGCACCTTCCAACTACGTCACCCATTCGAAAAAAAAGACAAATTATCATCTTATACTTTTCTGTATGTTGTAGCAGAGAGGGAGTGATGTCGTTGCTTAATCGGCCAATCGGAAGTCTCTCTCTTTATTTTTTCTATAAGTAATGATAGAATTAGGAATGTGGTTGTTGTGAGATTTTGTTTCAAAAGTACATTTTTCCGCTAGTTCTCACCCTGGTGTACACTTTGTCCAAAACGGTAATGGTTGTAATAATACTTACTGTGACTTCAGTCTCAGCCAGTTTAAAAACTGGGGGTCATGGGGGGGGGGGGGGGTTCAAGTGGTATTAAGATCCGAATTATTCCCAGAAGTCACAGCTGCTGACCTGAGTGCTCACTTTGTCTGCTTCTTCTTTACTTTTCAGACTTTATTTACGTCGTTCTTTGATTAGGAGAAAAAGATACAATATACGGGTGCATCTCATGAAATTTAAATTGCTTCAAAAACAAATTTTATTTCAGTAATTAAATTCAAAAAGTGAAACTCGCATATTTTGTATAGATGAGTAACACACAGAGTGATATAGTTCAAGCATTTTTCTTTTAGTTTTGATGATTATGGCTTATAGATGGTGAAAACACAAAATTCAGTAACTTAGAAAATAAGAATATTACATAAGACCAATAAATAAACATAGATTTTTTTTTTTAATACAGAAATGTTGGCACAGGGTTTCACTAATTTGCTTGCAATCTTGAAGCCAGCTAAAAAAAAGTTAGGAGCCAAAAAACGCGCCCCGTCCCGCCAAGCGAATGCATACGTGAGTAGCGGCCGCATATGTAAATGGTATTCAAACCGCACATGAGAGGTATCGCCGCGATTGGTAGAGAGAGAGCAATAATTCTAGCCCTAGACCTCCTCTAACTCAAAACATGCAACCTGTAGATTTTTTTAAACGTCGCCTATTATTTTTTAAAGGGTAAAAGTTTGTCGCCATTCCACGAGCGGACGCAATTTTGAAGCGTGACATGTTGGGTATCAATTTACTCGGCGTAGCGTTATCTTTCATAATATAAAAAAAAATTGGGCTAACTTTACTGTTGTCTTATTTTTTTAATTTAAAAAAGTGTATTTTTTTCCTCAAAAAAGTGCGCTTGTAAAACCGCTGCGCAAATACGGTGTGACATAAAGTATTGCAACAACCGCCGTTTTATTCTCTAGGGTGTTAGAATAAAAAAATATATATATAATGTTTGGGGGCTCTAATTAGATGGAAGGAGATGGCAGTGAAAAACACATTAGAACTGCTGTTTTGCCACTTGTAATGT